>NC_133619.1:511802086-511959586 GCF_048593235.1 Sminthopsis crassicaudata
ATTGGGGGGTTTCAGTGGATTGGAAGCTCAATATGAGTCAAAAGGGCAATATGGCAGCCACAAACCAGCCAAGATCTTAGATGACATCGAGAGGGCCCAGTGTATCAGAGAAGGGTCAGAATATAGGACAATCTTGTCTTTTGTTCAGGCTGAAAGCCCCGTTTAGGGAAGGACACTGGCAAACTGGAGCATGTTACAGTACTCAAGACCGTGTCATCTGGGGATTGAATGGAACAACTGGAAATGTTTAGCCTAGAGAAAAGAAATTTTAGTGTGTAACATCTGAAGGGAAGAGGGAATAGACTCATTGTTTGGCTTCTGAGCCAGAACCAAGAGTAATGAGTGGATGTCTCTTAGCAACAGTTATATTTAAGGAAAATCTTCCTAATCATTGGAGCTATACAAAAATGGAACGGGCTGCCTCTGGAGATGGTGATGACGGAGACCTGTTTGTAATGGTACATTGTAAGTACCTTTTTCAGTTTTGGGGCGGACTGGATCTGGCTTCTGAGGCTCCTTCCTTTCAGCTGGGATGTGATTCTGTGAGAGGGTAATGAGTTGGTGAAGGCAGTAAGTGCAGACCTCTTAAGCACTGCCTGCTTAGCAATCATAAGCACTTACTAAATGTTGATTGAGTGGATGACTAACAGAATGCTCAGCACTAAGAATACAAGAATAGATATGACAGATCCTGCTATAAAAGAGTTTACAATTTAGAATTTAGAATTTTAGAAGCAAATATCTATGTATTTTGTGTCACCACTCATGTTTGCATTGTAGTTATGTATGTCCATGGGTGTGCTGGTCAATGTTTAAGGAAGGATGAAATGTACCCACCAGAAATTTTTAAGTTTTGGCTCTATTATTAAAATTTTCCCCATCACCTTCTTAAGTTTAAAGTCTAGACTCAACAATTAACAAAACAATGAATCAAGTCCAGATTTGTATCGTTTGCCAATTTCCAAAGTGCAGCTGGTTGGTACAAAGAATAGAGAACTGGGCTTGGAATCAAAATCCAATCTTTGTAATTCTTTTTCATAAATTCAAATCCAGCTATGAAATCCTGGGCAAGTCACTTCCCCCTGTTTGCCTCAGTTCTTCATCCGTAAAATGATTTGGGGAAGAAAATGGCAAATAACACCAGTGCCTTTGCCAAGAAAATCCCCAAAATGGGATCACAAAAAGTTGGCCATGACTAAACAAAAAGGTACAAATGCTCATGCTGTAAATTTGATAATCAAGCTCTCAAAAACTAGAATAAAGTGGCTCTAGTATTCCCCTATTGGGTCCAGATTTGGGATCCCCATTTGAATCATCAGAAAAGAGATTCAGAATTGGTAGTCACCCTGGAGTGGCTAATCCAACTCCCTCTTTTTTACAGATGAGAAAATGAATACCATAATGGTTAAGTGTTCTACCCAAAGTCACACTAATAAAACAAGGCTGGAGCAGAATTTGAACCCAGATCTTCTGATTCCAAATCCAGCATACTTTCTGTGACATCACACTGATCCTTAAAGGCAGGAACTTGTTATTCATCTTTGTTCTTAAAGAGAGCCATGATATTAGGGAGGTGATGCCATGACATACAAATGAATTGGATTTAAGTGATGATGGGCTATACAAAGTCACCCACTTCATGCCAGTGCAAGATATAGATCAGGATTATTGGAGATGGCTCCAGATGCAAAAGACCTTGACTTTTTTTTTCTGAGACAATTGATGTTAAGTGACTTGCCCAGGGTCACACAGCTAGAAGGTGTTAAATGTCTGAGGCCAGATTTGAACTCAGGTCCTTCTGACTTCAGGGCTGGTGTTCTATCCACTGTGTCTCCTAGCTGCCCTTGACCTTGACCATTTTAAGTGAAGGTTTTTACCAGGTCTGAGTTTGATTGAGGCAACCTCCCATTCAATGATTAAGCCTAGGTAAGAAATGAGGCAAAGAATGATCTTTTTTTTTTTCCCCTAATGAAAAAACAAAACAAAAAACCAAAAACAAAAACAATTCAGTCTGGGAGGGAAAGACCTGAACTAAGTCTCACTGATATTTCTCTGTCTCTCTGTCTCTGTGTATATGTCTCTATCTCTCTCTTTCTCTCCTGCAGCACCTAACAGAATGTATTACAAAAGGCAGGTGCTTAAGAAAAATTTGTAGAAGTTGGTGCTGGTGGCAATGGAAACTTGTATCTGTGCAAAAGCAGGAAAAAGAGAGTCAGGCTGTATATGGAACAAAGTTAGATATTTGAGCTAGACAAGTTTTTAGAACATAAGACCACATCTATATAGTGCTTTAAGGTTTGTAAACATAGTTTATTTCATTTGATCATAGAGTGTCAAGATAGGAGAGACCTAAGACACCAATTAGTTCAACCTCTTCTTTCTACAGATGGGAACACGGAAGTCCAAGTTAGAAAAAATTAATTTGTTCAAGGTCTCACAAGGCAGAGGTAGAACTAGTTTAATATTAGGATTATGGGACCAGGTTTAGTGTTCCTTTCCACTGCTCTAACTTTGGGAATTAAAATATTTTTTTTTGGCTCTTTCTGTACGTGGATCTACAAAAACCTGGACAAAATTCTATTTCGAAGAAATTGATGACAGTAAAGCTTATGAGAATATGGAAGGAAAAAAAAGATTCTTTACACTCCCCCACCATTAAAGAGGGCCATCATCAAAACTGCCATTATCAGGGGCAGCTAGGGGGCGCAGTGGATAGAGCGCCAGCCCTGAATTCAGGAGGACCGGAGTTCAAATCTGATCTCAGACACTTACCACTTCCTAGCTGTGTGACCCTGGGCAAGTCACTTAACCCAGCCTCAGGGGAAAAAAACAAAAACAAAACCTTACCATTATCATTTATTTTTAAGGCACATGCTCATGTATATTTTATATGTAGAGATAAACTATGTCACACATGGTTTGGCTACACATAACTGACTAAAAAAATATACCATTCTTCATATGGGCAGTCATATATAATTTGCACACCAATGCTCAACTGTTCATTGAATCACAATCTCTTCCTCTTAAGTATCTCAATCTCTGTCTGTGGCTGTGTGTCTCTCAACCGTAGTGTAAAATGCAATCATTCCAATCACAGGAGTCAGGGGTCATCAGGGACTGGTTCATCACCATGTCCCCACAGAATCACGCTGTCTCATTCAAAGTGTTTCTGGCCCCACTCGGTCTATATAACCCATTCACACAGGACACTCATACAGGGTAACATTGACTCATTCCGTGCGACCCAAACAATGTCTCACACATACTCAGTTATCACTGGCACACAGAGTAAATACTAACAAACCATCCTTCACACACACATATATAGTCCTGCACAGCGTCTTCATTCAGTTCACTTCCATTAAAAACCCACTCCTTGAGTGCTATGGGGAGCTATTACTTCAGGTATTAAACAAATCCGTGTATGTACAAAACCCTGTGTGCTGGGCATTGGGGAAGACACGTGGACAAGTAATACAAAGTCTTAGTTTAGATTTTAGTTTAGGCCTGTGATTTCATCAGGCTCTCCCAGATAGGAAATTCCCTCTAATGATGGAGGAGATCTCTAACTGCTACGTGTCTTATGGCTTTAGAAAGATTCCCTGGCACTGCTTGGTTAGGTAACTCACCGGGGTCACTCTGACAACATTACCTCAGAGACGGGATTGGAAGCCAAGTCCTTCTTGCTCCCCATCTACTGTACTACACTATATACAACTGGCTAAGAGTCTCCATCCTCTGAGAGCTCACAGCTCAATCTCTGGGCTTCTTTTTATCCAGTGTTAAACCCGGAGTGTCTCAGGGTCCCTAGGTCTCCCGGCGTCACACGTGCTACTCACGGCACAGGACTGTACACTGTCACCCTCGGATCTCAGGAGTCATGGCTGTCAGTCTCAAATCCCACACCTATCACTCAGAGTAACAGCTCCTTCTTCATGGTGTTTTAAGGCTGGCGAAATGCAGAACCCAGAGTCACATTTCATTCTCATATATCCCACATACCACCCAGTCAATATTGCGCACTTAAGTGTCCCAAGTAGCCCCGGTCGGTGACTTGTGTCCAAAGTGTTCTCTCCCGCAGTGTCACGGGAGAAGTGTCCCAAGAGGTCAGTGACTTGTGTCCAAAGTGTTCTCTCCCACAAATATACAGTGTCAGGATACCGAGCGTTGTCGCACACAGGGACGCACACGCGTGCACACACACACACACACACACCCCTCTTACCTGCGCAGGTCCCGCAGGCGGGCTTCCTCACCCCGCACGTAGCCCTCCAGCAGCCGCAGGAGCTCCCGCTCGGGACCCAGCGCCCGCTCCACGCTCTGCAGCGCCGAGAACGTGTCTTCCCCGCGGCCCCGGGCCCGGCCGACCCCAGTCTCCGGGCTCCAGTCCCCGCCCCCGGCCCCCAGCTCCAGGGCCCGCAGCAGGGGCAGCACCAGCAGCACCAGCGCCGCCCGGGGAACCATCCCGCTACCCCCCCGGCGCCCTCTCTCCTCCCTCCGTCCCCTCTCCCAGTCCAGGGCTCCTCTCGTCTCCCTCCTCACATCTCTCCTCCGCTACTCCTTTGCCCTCTCTTCTCCTCCCCTTTCCTTGCTTTACTCCCTCCTTCCCTCGAGAGAACCCTTCACCTTTCTGTAGTTTTGCCCCGTCTCCTGCCTCTCCTTTCACACCTTCCCTTGTTCTTATTCTCTCGGCTTTTTCACCTCTCTATAAGTTCATCCTCCCCTTCTGGTGGTCTCTTTTCTCCCTTTCTCTGCTCTTTCTTCCTTCCCTTCCCCCTTCCCTTCCTCTTACCATATAGCTCTGCCCCTTCCCCTCTAACCCCCCTCCCCCGTCTGCCTGTCCCTCTCCCACTCCTTAAACATTTATCTTCCTGTTTTTCCTCTCATTCTCTCCTTTATACCACTCTTCTCTCAGCTCCTTCCATGTCTCCCCACAAGCCCTCCGCCCCCACCCTTAGCTTTGTCCAACTCTTTCTCTTTTCTCCTTCCCTTCTTTTCTCTGGAGTTCCCATCTCTTTTTTCCTTTATCCTCCTGCCTGGTTATGGCCCCTTCCCCCTTTTCCATTATGCTTTCTTCCTCTCCCACTTCTTAAACCTCAACTCTGAAATGGCAGAGTGTAGAAGAGGGAGCCTTGGCTGGGAATCAAGAGATCTGAATTCTGGCTCCATTTCTGCAGCCAGCTCATTGTCTAGCCCTGGAAAAATCTTTTATTCCATCCATACTTCATTTTTCTCCTCCCTGAAATAAGGAGGTCGGAATTCCTCTTTGGTTCCTTTCAAGCCTGACCCTTTCAATTCTGATGTTATTTGTGCTAAGGTCCTTTCCCTAGCTGACACCTACATTCTCTTTAAGGAGTCGTTCTGGTCTTTTATCTCTGCAATGCCGGAGATATAGGATGTAAAACATTAGACCTGGAGTCAGAAAGAGACCTAGGCTGTAACCCCAATTGTAATATTTACTAGCTATGTGTCAATGCAGCAGTCATTCACAATCTAGAACTTCTCTGTCCTTACCTAAAAGGGAGACAAATTAGACGTGGAGTACCTCCCTCCTGAAGAGGGTTATAAACTTTATAAAACTTAAGGTTATATATAAATGAGCCTAGAAAAAACATTAAGTTTGAAGTCAAAGATCAAGTTTTAAGTCCTGACTTTGCCACTCACTCACTACTTTGTGAACATGTGACTTAACTTTTCTGAGCCTCAGTTTCCTCATCTTTAGTATGGGAGGATTGCACTGCATCACCTCTAAGGTCCCTTCCAGTTCTAAGTCTATACATGATTGTATAGCAGCATTGATTGTTTCAAGATCCCTTCCTGTTCTGACATCTATGCTGTATACTTTCTGATGGTAAGTCTGTCAGTCAGGACCAGCATCCACAGGAAATAAGTCCTAGGTACAGAATGAAAAGAACTTTGTGGGGTGCCCTCAGCCAGTCCTAGTAACATATTTAGTTATTTTCAGTGTTCACTGGAGAAGGCTGCTATGTCCTACCAAGATTCATAGAATGTCAGAGCTTTAGAGACTATCTAATCCAAATCCTTTATTTTTACAGAGGTAGAAACTGAGGCAGACATGAAGGAATCTGCTTAAAGTGACACATAAGAGTCAACACCAGAGCCTGCTATTCAGACTTTTGGCTTGAGGCACTCGTTATGATATTCTGGCATCTTTCCCAAGTACTTCCTCAGGGAAAAGCTGCTAGTTAGAAGCCACCTTCTTTGCTAGTGTCGGGATCTTGTCTGCCTGCTTTCCTTTTTCTCCGGTGAGAACTCCAACAATTTAGCTAAAGTAGCTCCATGTTAACTATCTTACACTACTGCCTGGCAGGGAAGGTCATAAAGAATCTTAGGGTTTAAAGCAGAGGAAGCACCTCATCCAACCATGTCATTTTACAGATAAAGAAAATGCCCAGAGAGAAGTAACTTGTTCAATGTTGTACAAATGGTAAGACCTGGATATTAATTTAGGTCTTCTGACTTAATGCAGAAATACTGAATTGCCATTTCTAGGAAAAAAGACTAGCAAAGGGGAGAAGATAGTACTTTGCTATTTAGTTATGTCTGACTTCGTGGCCCCATTTGGGATTTTCTTGGCAAAGAGAATGGAGTAGTTTGCCATTTCCTGCTCTAGTTCAATTTACAGATGAGGAACCTGAGGCAGACTGTATTAAGTGACTTTCTCAGGGTCACACAGCTATTAAGTGCCTGAGACCAGATTTTAAATCAGGAAGAAGTATCTTCCTGCCTCCAGGTTGGCACTCCATCCAATGTGCCACCTACATGCTTGGAAGTTAGCACTGCTAGCACCTATTTTGGAGAAAGAGGGGAGAAAACCCAAAACAACTTTGTGGGGAATAGGTGGGAGAAAGCAGTGTTCAGATCGACAGTCTGGTTAGGGGGTTCTAACTCTAAGGATGCCCCCTGGTGGAATATTGGCATGTATGGCATTCTTGACAATTTCTTTTCTGTATTCCCTCAGTTTACCATGGAGATCTTTTCTAGTATTATATGAAAACTGTCCTACTATACCATTTGTCTTTTGCTTAACAATGAAGAATGTTGCTTGGGACCTATTTCTATATGAAGCAATTTAATTTTGTATTTACTGAACCCGTACCTTGTGCTTAATATTGTGCCAGGAATAGGGAAAAAAGCAAGACATTAAAGACTCTCATCTACCATTAAGCACTTAACAATTCTTCTGTGAAGATGTGAAACTGGTTTCTTAAAAAGTGCCAGGAGGCAGGTAGTATAGTGGATAGAGCACTGCATTTAGCGTAAAACCTAAGTGCCCTTGCCAGCTGACATTAGCTATTTGACCTTGGGCAAATTACTTTGCCTAAGCCTCAATTTATTCATCTATAAAATGGGAATAACACTTTTACTAAATCTCACTATTTCCTTTAAGACAAAGCTCTGTAGATACCTTTTTAAATAAGAGGTTTTTCCTAGCAATCTCCACAAATCTCACACACACACATAACATACAACATCCTACTGGTAGAATGGAAACTTAGTAGGAACTTAAGAAATATTAATAAATAGTAAGAACTAGTATTTATATAGTAAATCTTTTAAATAGTAGGAATTAATATAGGAAATAGTAATAATAATAATAGTAAGAACTTAATATTTATTTATTGTTATAAAGATCAAATTAAACAATATTAGATTTCTTCCACCCCAATTCCATAGCATTTGATGGCCATGATGTAAGCTGTTATAATTTCTAGATGGGATATTTGGAACTTCTGCATTCTGACACTAACACTATGTAGTCTTGGGCACGGCCCTAATTTTATTGAAACTCAGACCTATAGAGGAAAAGGAATTTGTCTAGAATCTTAGGATACATTTGCTCACAAACTCAGAGGATACCAAAAGGTAGCATATAAAAAAGTGCTTCATTTACTCAACAAATCTTTGTTGAGAAACATTGTGTCACATTATGCTACAATACAATACAATACAAATATCCTATATTCCAGGGATTGGCTTTGGGAGAGAGAATAAGATGAAAAGATGGGGCCCTGTCCTAAATTCTTAAACTCTATCAAGATAATACCATTAAAAAAGACTTTGTTATTTAAATTTTTTTTCTTGACAAATATAAAGTTTTAGTATGTCCATATATTTTATTATTATTATATACAAAACTATAATTCTCTATTATATGTAATTTTGTAAAAATAGAAACTCATGTTAGTCCCAAAGTTGTCTTTCCTGTTTTGTGAATCTCTCTCTACAATTTTGTAAATTTTCTAGTATAACTCTGAGAAGCAGGAAGAATAAATATTCCCATTTGTACAGATGAGGGACATAGGCTTAGAGAAGACAAATGTCCTGATTTAAATTTAGCTCGATTGCTACACAGTGCCTGCTATGTGCAAAGCCCTGTGCCAGGCAGGAAAAAGAAAAAGATGAAATGTTGTTTCAGTCTTCACATTTCCTCATTTGACCTTAAAAACTAAAAAAGGGAAGCTGAGGCCCAGGGACAGAGATTAACCTACCTTCATTTGGGAAAGTCTCTTGAAAATGTATGAAATTTCTTTTTTTCATTCATTTTTAGAAGCTATAACATTGTAGTATGTGATATGTGTGTATGTGTGTGTGTGTGTGTGTGTGTGTGTGTGTGTGTGAGAGAGAGAGAGAGAGAGAGAGAGAGAGAGAGAGAGAGAGAGAGAGAGAGAGAGAGAGAGAGAGAGAGAGAGAGAGAGAGAGAGAGAGAGAGAGAGAGAAGATGAAAAAGAAAAAGAGGAGGAGGAAGAGAAGCAGAAGGTATTCTGTCCTAAAGAATCCTTCTACCTCTCATCTGGAGCCTGACATTGATAGGTGTTTTGCCCACTAGGTGGCAGCAGGAATACAGGAAGTCAGATCAATTACAGTAATTAGGTTTTTCTTTTACTTTCCATTTTCTACTTCCCAAGTTGCAAGACTTCACTCCAGCTAAAATGATGTACCCACATAGTTGCTATCCATCCTCAGCATTACTTGTATGTTCCTTTCCATTCTCAATGTAAAATCCCCCCCTTATTTGCTTGTGCTTGGCCACTGTCAAATACCTTCCTCAACCCAGCCCATCTCATTTCTGGTAGAATACCTGTATTTTAGGAATACAAACAGTGTCATTTCTTTGGCTTTTTCTTTTTGGCAAGGATGAGGTTGGTGGGAGGAAGAAAGTCTTGTGCCTAAAAAGAATGCTCAGCTCATCTTGGCATGGGTAATAGTAAAAAAGTGGCATTAGGCGACTCAGCTTTCAATCTGAATAATCTTCTTTTACTCATTTCTAACTACATTAATCTGGAGTGCTTTTTCTAAATTTATTGATTTCCTCTCTCTCTTGTATATAAGCCTCAGAAAATACTCTCTCATGGTAAAGTGTGGTGGAAAGGAAAGATCAAAAAGAAACTCATGCTAGATGGTGGGACTTGGTGGTAGTGACGGTGTTAGAAGGGAAGCAAGTAATCAGATTGGGTGCGACAAATCTCCACGCCAGGGAGCCAAGGCAGAGCCTGAAAAGGGTTTTGAAGCTTGATGCCTCAGGTTGGAATTTAGAAATTGGGAAATTAATAAAATAGTAAAGGAGAATGTACTGGAACCAAGGCCAAGCTCCTGAGATCTGGAATCTTTAAGAAGCAAGTCCCAACAAGGATGGATCCTTATGAAGGCAGCAGAGAAAACAAGGAGTCTGAAGAGATGCCTTTGAGCCCCAGTTCTGCTGTTTATTACTTGGGTAGTTTTGGACAAGCTACTTTCCTTCCCCGAGGCTCAATTTCCTCTTCTGGTAAAAAGAGAGGGTTCTTTGGGAGTTTTTAACATGTGATCTGTGAACTTAAAAAAGGGTTTTGTGTTTCTTTTTTGGTACATTGGTTTGCTTTGTAATCTTATGTATTTTACTTCATGTATTTAAAAACATATGGCGTCCACAGGCTTTTGCCAGACTACCAAGGAGGTCTATGACACAGAGTTAAAAATTCCTGGACTAATTTGATTTCCAAGATTCTTCTAATATGACTATTCTGTGATTCCATGTAGTGGATTGCTTTGCACTTTATAATAATAAGGAAATGGTCAAGGCAGGGACAAAAATATCACAGGGAATCTCAAGATCAAGAAGAAATGAGAGGAAATATTCAAATTTTAAAGAATTCCAGCCTAGGAACAAGATGTGTTAGAGGATGGGTATGTTTATGTTTGAGAATGGAGAGAAATCATTAGTTACTCATCTTATAGTAGCAGTAATTTTGGCAGTTAGCAGTAGAAGCTGTTCTGAGGCTCTCAAGGGTGTTCTCCCAGGCTACAAGCAATAAGGTTCTCAGAATAGATTTTGTTGACTAAGATGTTAGCTTGCTTTTCAGACTATTGCCTTAGTCTCTGCCAACTTCAGGCTTTCCTTCCCTGCCCTTTCCTTCCCAACAGTTCCTAGGTTATGGAACGGTTTTCCACTGTCAATTAAGAGACTGGAGAATATATCATCATTGACAGAAATATTCAATTATGAACTATACATTAATGGTCTTTGATTTCTTGGGATCTGCACTGAAAATTGCAAAGTGTAGTTAGCTGGGAAGTAGGAGTTTATAACAGAACATCACAATTGTCATGGACCTTAGGGATCTTTACACCAAATCTTATTTTACAAAGCAGGTAAAAGAGGCTCCCAAATGAAGGGATTAATGGAAGACATCACAGCTAGTTAGTAGCAAAGATAAGACTAGAACCCAAGCTTTCTGAATCCTAATTCCTTGCTATAGTCATTTGGAACTTTGAAAATCATTCTCATTTTTGAGACAGCTTTAGTGTAAGATGTGGTTTTGAATTCTGGCTGTGCCATTCATAAAGTAGGTCATTGGGCTTGCCACTTCTCTCTGAATTTGTTTCCTTGCTTATAAAAAATGGAAAATCTTATTTATCTTATTGTTTTATTTACTTCACGAGTTGTTTTTAAACTACAAAGCACAAAATAACTGTGACCTATTAAGCATTTCCTAACATTATACTAGAAAGACTTTTCAAACCTCAAAAGAGATTCGAGAATATGTGCCTTAGTGTTTCAAGTACATATTTAGTGCCTTATTAAAGCAGCACCTGGAAAGATACAAATATTTAAGCTAATTGAACATTGAACAAGAAAAGCAAATCAGAATAAAGAACTCAAACATATGGAAATTTACTATGAAGAGAACAAGTTTATTACTAACAACACTTTATTCAGCTAAAACCACGAAAATAACCCATACACAAATGCTTAGGAAAAAGTGCAAAGTTTCACAAGCAATATCCATAACATACCCTGGTCTCACAATAGGAAAATCATCTGCAACAAAGAAGATATTGACCTGATGGAGTTAAGGTAGCTTAAACAAAGTCACAATTCTACTTTCAGACCTTGGGGTGCAAATTTTTATTGTCACATATCTAATAAAGGAAAATAACACTTCATTTATAACAGAGCTTGTAATTCCCCCAGCCTTCAACAGAATAAAGCAAGGGGGCGTGCGGTTATATCTGGAAGAACGGTCAGGGTGCTGTAAACATTACCCACCCTTCACCTCTGTCACATTGAACACATCTCTTCAGATACATCTCTTTCTATAATGAGGTTAAACATTAGGTTCAAATAAGCTTTGACTCTCCTGGGAGGGTATGCTAGCAGACTTAAGAAGGAAATTCCTTATGGAATCAATTCTACAATTCCATTAGTAATTGATCCTTCACCTATTTCATCCTTAAAATGTAGATTGCAGGAGTGTTAAGATACCTCTTACTGAATGTTGGCAATGAAATGGACTTTGAGATCACCCAGTCCAGTTCTCTCATTTTACAGAAGCAGAAACTGAGTCCCAGAGATGAGGACTCATAAAACAAAGTCAGGTCTAGAACCCAGGTATCTTGATGCCTGGTCTAATGTCTTTCCACTATAATTTCCTCAGGAAGAAATCTTTGAACATTATGCAGATCTAGACAAGTCATTTTACTCTGGTCACGAAGACATTTCTAAACTGAACAACTACATTCATACTCTTTTCTCTCAGCCTTTGAGTGAGGTTCTCAGATAATATTTTGGGTGTATGTAGAACTTTGAAGCTAAGCTTGAGATCATTCATTTCCACAAACAGAGGCAAAACTGTCTCCTAAATGTTGCTGGAACTGGGAGGTAGGAGGTGTTACAGCGGAAAAATCTTGGATGTAAGAGTCAAAAGACCAACCAAGATCCTCTTCTAGTACTTAACCAAGATTAGCCAGCTAGCAGTTTATCTGTCTTGAGTCTCAGTTTCTTCATGTGCAAACTGAAGATATTTGTCCTGCCTCTTTCATAGATTATTGAGATAATAAAAGATCATGTGTATAAAATACTTTGTAAACAATAAAGCACTATATAAATATAAGCCATTTAATTATTAGAGCGTCATATTGTAAGCATTAAAGACAATGTGCCATCATCCAAATAGGAATGGAAAGGCAGCATGGTATAATGGAAGGAGCACTGGACTGGGAGCCTGCAAACCAGGACTCTTGGCTCTGAAACTGAACTTTGGCTGTCTGACTGTGACCAATTTTATTTTTAAGCCTTTAAAAATTGTTTCTAAGTTTTATTTTCTCTAATCCTCAGTTCTTTAATTATAAAACCAGATGATAATTCTTGTTCTACCTACCTTGCATTGATAGGAATACTTGACTTTCTGCACAAAAAAATGAAACTGAATATAGATATATGGGTGGGTGCTTCAGAAATATTTGAACAAATTTGGCAAAAGTATCCTTTTTGCTCTTAATTTCTAAAGTGTTATTAGAATCAGTTAAGTAATGCTATAGGAGTAGGAAACCAATTAGCTGATACATTTATCAAACTACTGTTAAGTAGGTCCAATCCATACCTAAAAGTCTATGGATTTGAGAAGGCAGGATTTTATATGTGTATGTGTATGTATGTGTTTCTGATGGGGAGCCTAAATGCCATGGGGATGTTGGTAACAGAACTAGGAGGATTCCTTAAGAGTTAGTTGCCCCCTGCAACCTTTACTTATAGATGAGGAAAGAGAGGCTGAAGAGTTGAAGAGACTTGATCTGGTGACATTGCAAGTTAGAGGCAAAACAAGAAGCCATGCTCTGAGGCTCACAGTTCAATGCTTTTCTTTTATATCACCCTGCATTCTAGTAATAAAACTAGAAAGAGGAGGAAAGCTTGCTGAGCAAGATAACTGAGTAGTGACTTGAAGTAAATATTATTTTTTGAAAACTAAGTTAGATAGGAGTTGTGAGTATTACTGTGCTGTTTAGATAGGCAGACGAACAATTCTCTGACTTTTTTTTTTCCCTCCTAGCTAATACTTTGAGACAAAGAACAAAGGTTTCTCATGAATCTTTCAAAACCTGTAACTGAACAGCAGTGAAAAAAAAAAAACTCACTAAAATCAAATCTTCAAATAATTGGTTTGAGTGAAAACTATTGTTTCCCCATTTGCTTCTCAAAACCATTTCCAAAAAAACATGAATTTCAAAAAATTCACAATAAATTAATAGAACTCAGATAAACCCATATGAGTTTTGAACAGATTCAATTTTTTGTCCCCACATTTTTTTTGGTGGTTACAAAACAAACAGTCCTCAAACGAACTCTGTTATTAAGGTAACAGGATGATAGATTTTCACAGTCACAAAACAGTCGGGGGGGGGGGGGAGGGGGAAGAAAGGGCTAGAAAAAGGCAAAAGGAAACTTTACCAAATGGAATCATATGGATGTTTTAAGCATTATCAACACAAATAGAAAACATTTGTAGCAAACATTATATCCTCCAGCTAAAAATGATGTTGTTTCATTGATCACTTGACATATTCCAGAAATACATATTATCTCCTTAAGAAACAAAGGTCCATTTCATGAAATAGCATATCCCCAAGTCTCCAATTTGCCAAAGTTCCTACATCTTTAGGGTAAATGTTTTATGTGTAAAAATGAACATACAGAACAAAAAGCTCTGGCCATTCTTTAAAATGGAGAGGACAGAGTTTAGATCATTATGGAAGGATGAATGAAAAGTGAAGTCTAAGAATATCTTTACTGTACTTGTTACTGTCTTTCTTACTCAAACCTGGGGAAATATTTGCAATATTATCTTCTAGATTTCAAATGAATCTTAAACCTTTGTTTAAACTTAACAAAAATGAATGCCTGAAGGATTATAAGAAATCAGTATAAGAAATCCACATTCCCATCTCCAGGAAATCTATCAGAAGGAAATGTGGCTTGCTTTTTAAAGCCTTCAGGAATCCATCTACCATATTCTCTTTACATACTCTAAATGTTTAACAATCCTTGTTAGGAAGTTTCTCTATCTTAACTTTAAACTTATCAGACCTTAACTCAGATTCCTAGGAATGAAAATTATCTTATCCAAATCTCTCTTTTTAAATATGCAGACTAGAGAAAGGAAGGGAAGTGATTTGCCCAGGTCATATTACTCTCTTGCCACTTTTCCATTACTTTGCTATAGCTGTTCAATGGATATGGGAGAACAACAGTTGCTAGTCATCTTTCTCCGTTTGAACTGCTTTTCCTTTTGAGGATCAACTAAACTATCTTTCAAACCTCTCTGAGGTTGGAGGATTGGGATTCCTCTAACCCTTTCTCATAAGTCTTTTATACATATTATATATATTATATAAGTCCATTTAATTTCTTAATTACATAAATCATCCCCTCAAAAGTTCTTTATTTTGTTATGGTATGTAAATGGAGCCTGACATAATATCAGGTCCACCAAGTACAAGAAAAGAATTCTCTCCCATTTTCTGCCCTTTATCTTAACAATATTGGCTCTATATAGCAGTTGGTGGCAGGTTTGCCTTTAGTTTCTCCTTTATAACTCTAGGTCAAGTTACACCACTGTCTTGTCCTCAAGTTTTTTCATTTTAAAATGGAGATAAATTACTGTCACAAAGTTGTTGTGAGCAAAATACTTTGTAAACTATAAAGCAAATGTAAATTAAGATAGCCCCTAGACATTTCTAAGGATGAGGAACCTAAGTAAGAGCCTCTTAATTTAAGATCCATGAATTTAATACAAAATATAATACACATACTTAAAAATAGGTTGTATTTCAGTACAACTGATATCCTTTAGAACTGAACGTATTTTATTTTATGCATTTAAAAGCATAATTCTGAGATGTTTTCCATAATGCTTTACCAGGATGCCAATGGAGTATAGGACACAAGAGGTTAAAAAGTCCTGGGCTGGATGGTCACTTGTCAAGAATGTTGAAAAAAGATTTTTCAGATACATATTGAAGTAGAGGCCCTTGGAAATCCTTTCCACTTCAGAGTCTCTATTACTATTAAAATTCCTTCCATTACTGTAATGGCCTCAATATAATCGGGACTTTTCCCTTACAAATCTGGCTTGAAGCATGAGTGTGACTTCTTATTGGAGGATTTTTTAGCATGTGAATACCTATAATATACATATATTTACACAATCTTCTCTCTTTCAAAAGTGTTTGGTCCACATTTAAATTAATATTATTGTGTTCTGTCACTTTCAACTTTTTGTGTATGTGTGTTATTGACTACTTACTTTTCTTCTACAAATATACATCCCTCTCTAAAGTGGCCTTTCTCAGATTCCTTTCTGGTAACTTTTCCAAATAATATTTTTTAATTTAAAAATATGTCTCCCAACTCAGATTCTCCTTCCCAAGTTTCTCATAATGTTATGTCTTTCACAAACTAATACAAATCTGTCCCTCTCCTATCTTCTATGCTGTGAAAGAAAATGTTAAACACGTGTCCAAGTCCTAGGTCAAACACTATTTAAATCTGATTCTTTAGCCTACTGTACATCTACATACAAACCCTAGGACCACAGAAATTCAGATGGAACCTCAGATTTGACCCATTAATCTCTCCTAGAACAAGGGAGCATCCAACCTCTGTGTGAACATCTTCACTGATGGGAAACTCACTAACTTCAAGGGCATAACACTGCATTACTGACAGACAAAACAGTTAGGAAATTCTTCCTTATATTAGACCAAACTCTACCTCCTTGTAAACTCCAAATACGGTCCTAGTTCTTGCCTAAGTCCACATGAACATATGTAATCGCCATTTAAAATGATAATCTCCAAATATATGAAGCTGGTAATCATGGTGTTCTTCTCTTTTCTTTTGTTACACTTGAATCCATATTGTCTGAGAACATTTTGAAAGATATGTGTATGTTAAATTTGGAGGCAGCATAGTATGCTAGTTTGGAAGACCTGATGAAGTCCTGCCTCTGACAAAATTAGCAAAGTGATCAGGAGCAAGTCACTTAACCTCTTAATATCTACCTAGGCAATATTCTAAGACAAAGCCATATGTGCAATATTGATTATTCATAGGGGGAATTTCCTCATCAAGAGATTCCCCATACACATAAAACTAACGGGTTTTATTAACAAGATAAATTTTTTAAAAATTGAAAGTATTCAATTTTGGAAATAATAATCTGAGCAATTCAATGTTTCACCGTGAATTCAATGTTGTATGTTTGTGAAGTGGCTAAATAAAATTCTTCATATCAGAATGAAACATAACATGTGGCTTTAATGATCGAGGGAAACAACCTTTTTTTAAGCTTCATTCTACTTTCCAGACACTTAAAACATAGATTTTTACTACCAAAAATATTGATCATATGGGTTCCTGTGCAACAACCTTGTATATTACAATATACATTCATAGAGCCAAATGAAAATTTGTTAGTTTTTTCATGTGTAGTGCAAAGCCTTTGTCAACATGATTTATATGCAAAAAATGTGGTTCTATTTATATCTGGTTACTTGCCTTTATACAAGTCACCCATGATTTAGCTTCAGGACAAGGTTGGGGAGAGATTAGGGGAAAACAAATGGACAATTTTTTGGTGGTGGTGGTGGCAAAACAGTTTTTAAATGTAACTGAACTCAATTAAATAGAGCTTTATGGAATGAAGCAAATTGTCTCCTGATCAGAGAAGCTGGAGAAATCAACCTTATGCTCAAGTAACTGTTTAAAGAATTTTTGATAACTGTCCAGCAATATAGTTTCATAATAATTCAGTAATCTGTATTTGATTCAGCTTTAATACCTCAATGTCAGCTTTTAAAATAAATACTGAAATTAGACAGGAAGAAAACTTGTTGAACAAGATGACAGAGTAGTGACTTTTTTTCAAGTAACCAATTGAAGACTAAAGATCTCTCTTTAACTATAGTTGAAAACTAAGTTAGAAATAGATTAGGGTGCCCTAGTTGGGTCACCTTTAAGAGGTGATTATGAAGAGGATATGAAGTTCAAAAATTACTTTCAATTTTGTGCATAGCAGAATATTAGTGTTAAAAAAGGGGTTAAATAAAGTATTTAAGAAATGATTGGTCTAAATTAGGACAATTTTCTCCACACTGAATTTTTAAACAATCTTGAAAAACAAGTAAAGTTCAAGGAAGCTATAATAAATTAACACACTATCCAAAAACCCTATTAACAGAATTAACTTTATATAGCAGATAAATCTGCTTGAAAGATCTGGTTCTTAAATGAAATAAATTTATTTTTAATTGAAATTTGGAGTTTCATCTCTCTGTTTTTATCATAATCCTCCTTACAAGAGTAACACTGAATTTTAACATGAAAATCACAAAGAATAGTAGTTTATGATTTAAGACTTGCTTGTTATGAAGGTCTTATGGAATATTTTAAAAACATCCTAGGGATTTGACAAAGTAGGTCAAGTACCTTTGCCATCTAAAGGATTATAAAAAAAATGCAAGGCATTGACACCTTTGTCTATCTGTGTCTCTGAATCTGCATTTTCATGTTCAATGGCCTCTGCTTAGGAGAGAAAATAGAACTACAATCTGTAAGGATATTATCTCAGCTCACACCAAAGCCCTTGGAAGGCACTGAGAGATTTGTCAAAAACAAAGCTTCCCAAGAGAGTTGTACTATTTTTCAATAAACATCAATATTTTTGAGATACACATGGGAAAAGTACAAGTGATGAAGAGCACCTGAAATAAAGGTGCTAAAACCGTATGCTGCAACACCATCTTATTTTAATCTAGAAATTCTAACTACTCTACCATAACATACATGTAAAGGAAAACCCCTAACTGTGCCAGAGGAGTACTGAAGAAGCTGAGCTTTATTTTCACCAACATATGCTTTATTCACCTAAATAACTTGACAACCACAAACAATATTTGGAACATTTAACTAATTTTTGTCTGAACTGTACTAGACATGGACGACACAAAAGAAATAAACCTAATCAAATTACAAGAGGAAAATTCACTCCTCTACGACCTCTTTCAGAGCTCTTCAAGTTGAAGGCCAGAGAGAATATATTTTAAATGCTCAGCGTACGTGACTTTTGGTCAAAATAACTAAAAATCTCAATTACTTCATTTCTTTTCAAATTTAAGTCTCTTTCATGATTATCCAATTTGGTTAAATCAGGTGACAAAAAAGATCCTGCTTCATTATAGATCTTAAAGGAGTAAGTTTTGAAATAGACAAATGTACACAAGAAAGAAGGTTAGATGTAGGTCTTGGATCTTTTGTTCCACATGACAGTGCAAAGAGCCATTTGTAGGGCAATTGCTTAGAAGATATCTAAGCAGATCGCCAGATCAGTCCATTCTTACTAGGCTCCAGAAAATTCTCAATCAGAGCATCAATGAGTTTCTTTAGTTCTTCTTCCAGTAAGGTAATATCACTGAGGGGAAAAAAAAATTAAAAGCTTAGACATCCTGTAACTCAAAATGTTATCCCAATACTTCAAGGGTTCATATTTCATCCAAGTCTGGAACTGGAGGCACAGGCCCTTAGATGACTGACTTGCCATGGCCAAAAAACTCATATGATGGCTAAGTCTCCAGGGATATGCCATTCTGATAACAACACATAGTACATTGCTAAGTACATACTCAAAACCTTCCTAGCATCATAGGACCTGCCAAAGTTTGTGCACTATTGGCACAACCTTCAGGAAATTTGTAAGATGAGGCAATGGAAAAGAAATTTAACATAAAAACTCATATCCTTAAAAATAAAAATTAAATTAAAAATCCCTCCTAAATTAAAAAAAAAAAAACATCTAAATAGATTTATACCGACTAAAAAATAGCTTACAACTGCAAATTGGTATTTGTTAAAAGTTTTTATCTTTCAAATGTAAATTTCTTTATAAAATTTTTGTCACAATATTCCTGTGAAGTGTTTAGTATAATAAATATTATCATGTGCATACTAAAATTGAGAAAACTAAGGTCCAAATAAATTAATGACACACTGACTCTAAAGAAGTACTAGAATAAAAAATGCTTGACTTTCTGTTAAAGGAAAAAACAAGTGGGTTTCTGTAATGACCAAAGAACATTGGCAGAGAAAAAGGTTTTAGTTGGAATAAAACAAGAGAATATTCCTAGGCCAGGTAACAATGTAAAATAAATAAATAAATAAATAAATAAAACAACCAAAAAACAGGAACTTGAATAAATTGGGATACTGGAATTAGCATTATTCTAAAGCACATACAATCTTTGAAGAACATCCCATTCAAATATTATAGAATATGGTGAAATCTGAAATCTTCATGAAGTAGACAAGATATAACTGCCAAATAGTGAAGAAAAAAAAAAAGACTGAATTTTTATTGCTATATTCAATTTAATGTAACCTCCTTTAGGACTTACTTTCATATTTACATCCTAAAAACTAACATGGTGCTAAGCATAAAACAAATTATTAATAAATACTTGTTGATTATCATGAACATGGCATGGTAAAAGGAACAATGGCTGCAGAGTCAGATGATCTGAATTCAAGTTCAAGTTTTACTAAATCCTGGCCAAAGCAAATCACCACCTCATAGCGCTTCAGTTTCTTCTTCTGTAAAATGAAGATAGCAATATTTGCAGCACTGACCTCACAGGGACAAGAAAAAATTCTTTAAAAAATTGGAAAGTGAGTAAAAAGCATAGGTCTAAACTCAGTTTAAACTTCAGTTCAAAATCGTAGATGTGACAAAATTCAAAATTATTACTTTGGGAGGTTGGATATTTGTCCCAAAATTGTTGCACTCACAAAATTTTTGAAAACTTTTTTGGGAGCTTGATTATTGATTATAAAAACACCTCATGTTTATTACTTTAGAGCTAGACCATGTTTATGATCAAAATCAAGTTTTTTCTTTAAGATTGCTTATCCATCTTATTCATCAATTTCAACTCTCATTTACTTTTGTCATCTACCTGAAACTTTCCAACACCTGAAGGTGTTTTTAGAATGTGATAGAGGTTGTGAAGCTAACTGCTTAAAAAAAATTTCCAAAAAATGTTTGGAACAATAAAAGCACCTTTAAAATACTCCATGTAGGTAGTCAGCAATATAGTTAAACAGAAGGCTAACTGGTCAGGGGCTATATGTTTGAATCCTGGCCCTGTTACTTATACTTGTAAGCCCTGCTTAAGTCACCATTTTTCTACTCTTTCCTCATCTTTATATTAAAGATGGGGCTGCCTTCTATTTCAAAGTTCTCCTCTAATTCTGAACCTGTGATCTTACATCTTGGCTCTGCCATTTACTTGCCTGAAGGCAATGGACAAGAAACTCAGTTTTCCTCATCTTCAGAACGGAAGGAATATTTGCAGAATCTGTACTTTTGTGAGCTGCCAGGCTAAGTACCTACATCTTAGATTTATTGTGAGGAGAGTATCTTTGGCATTAAAAAGTCCTATCTAAGCAAGCTACTATTACTATTATATTCTTCTAAGAAGCTTCTTGTGAAATGGAAAACATTCATTGGAATTAACAAATTTTGGTGGAAAATTTTTATACCTTATACCTTCAGGGATCTGGTCACCTAACTTTTTTCTAAGTCATATCACCTTTTAGCATTAAGAAATGAATTGTTGACAAATAGAAAATAGAAAACTATTGACCTTTGTGGGCTAAGAGATGCAGAGTTTACTTCTTGTGACTTGTTAAGGTCATACATGCCCTCACGTTAAAATTAAATTCTCACCTCTGGTCAGGGGATGCACACATCTCGGCATAATACTTTATCTTTGGCTCAGTTCCACTTGTCCGTAGTGTAGCCACACAACCATTTTGAAAGGTAAATGTAATCATTTGGCTATTTTTACTCACGGGCAGTACCTATATGTAAAAGTAACAAAGGTGAAACTCTATTCCTTTTCTTTTGCCCTTATATATTGTACTTCACCTGAATCAATACAATTACTAAATTTGTCTAATATTTATTAAGTGCTTACCTTGTCCCAGGTTTTTGTGATCAGGGCTATGGTTAAAAAGATTAAACAAGATACAACCTCTATCCTTAAGAAGTTTACAGTCTCGTGATGAAAGGAAAATAAATTCTAATCATATTAGAATATGATATGGATATAAGCAATCTAGTAATAAAGAAGCCAGATAATGATTACCACTGGGAAGTAAAGTATATAATTAGGGATGCTTTCTTAGAAGAAGTGGCCCCTGAGCTTGAAAGGAAGGAATTTTACTAAAGAATGAAATATATTTTTAAGAAATGCTTTAAAAAGGTATCTATGTTTTCCCAAATTTAAAATTCCCTTTTCTCTGTGACATACTTAATTGGAAAGAATATTTGCTAACTGAGATGTTGATAATCTACATTAATACTACTATTTTACGTTTCATGTATATTAATACTTTATACTTTGGTAGATATGTGAATTTATCAGTGTGCTAAATTCCATGGTACAGATCAAAACCCTTCAGTGCCTTTTTGGCCCAAGAGATATTTGTCCACATCCTTCAGAAAAGATCTAATCAGGACACTAAGGGTTTTTATTCAATTCTTTTAATATCTTGAGGGTAATGATGTAGCCCCCTGCCCAATCTTCTATAATCTCTCATTCTTCTTACACATCTAAACTATGTCATACATGTTCTTTGGTCATTTCTCATAGACTATGTCTCATTCAAAAGCCACTGTCAGCTACCAACAACACGCTACTGCTCATGATGTAATTTCCCCTCTTTATTTCTTTGGAATTTTTGGTTTTCCTTTTAAAGCATAGCTTCTATTCTTTCCATGAACATTCTCCTGGATAACTTAATTTCTTCTGCAAACATATGGTCAGATCCAGCCATCCTTCTCAGAATATTCTCATAATACCTCATGCCTAAGATTGTCAAGTCCAAATTTAGGTTTCCAAGATCATCAATGATGAAGAGAGATGACTAGAAATGTTAGCAGACTAGTTCTATTTCATATTTATTTTTCCTCTTTCAGATTTCACCTTCAAATTCTCTTCCAATAATATGGTTTTGCTGGATGTCATGCCATACTCTACTCAGCAGCTTTTTGCTGTTTTATGAAGCAAGGGTGTTAATGATTAAGTTATTCTTCTTTATGAATGTTTTGCAAGCGAGTTTATACTCTAAACCAGTGGCAATGTCAGCTACCAAATATCTCCATTTGACAAAAGAGATTGAATGTCTGCCAGTTCACATAGTTTTGGACTCTTATGATGGTAATTATTTTGCATCAGTTATATTTTTATACACTCACTTTCTTTACTTCTGTCCATTTTCTACTTTCTGACAGCTTGTTAAAATTACTACAAATGACCATATCTTCTCATTTTTATCTTTCTTCCAATTTAGCATTTACTTTGAGATTTGCTCTAATCAGTTGCTAACATGATTATATAAAGACTGATTCTGAAATGACTTCTATATCTATGACATGCTATTTTTTGTCTAAGATTGTCAAATTAATTTTCATAATGTTGAATTAACCTACAATTATTTGTTGACTATGAATTAGTAGTAAATACCTACTATATACTAGGCACTGGAGATAAAATACAAAGAATGAAACAATTTCTACTTGCAATGAGCTTATACTATTATGATGGGGGGAAAGTACACACAAATGAATAGCATCAGTATCAAGTTAATAAATATAAATATACATACTTAGCTAAATATAAGGTAGTTGGGGGTAGGGGGAACTAGCAGTTAGAGGAGAGATCAGAAAAAGTTTCATATATGGAGAGGAGAAAGTGGTCAACAGTGGAAAGAACAGTTTCAGTTGAATGATAAGATCAGAATGTGGACTGCAAAGAGTTGAAGAGGGGCAAAAGAAATGAAAGCAGAAAGAATAGATTTTTTTAATGGAGTTTGGTTGAAAAAGGAAAACACAGATTTAAGTTCACAGTGTAAAGTGAAAACAGGGTCTAAATGAAATTATTTTTGGAGGATAGAGAAGACTTTGGCATATTCTGAAGCAGTAAGGAAGAAATCAGTTGATATGGAGAAATTGAATATAAGATAAGAAAGAAAGGATACTGAATATAATGAATATATCAAACACTTTTTGATTTTCTTGAATTAGTCATAATATTCAAACATGAGGCTTTTGAATAGTTTATAAACATTTAGTATCTTTCATCTTTTGATTCTGAATCACATTTTCCAAAATATTTTTGTGGTGGTTTGTTTGCTTTTGCTTATCATAACCACTAAGCTGAGAAAACCAAGTTCTATCAAATAAAGATGTTTTTTGTTGCCTTTAGATACCATATGAAACCAATTCTTCTTACTTCTTAATTTTGAGTCTCAGAGAAGAATATGTGAGCTACTTTTCCATTTAGCTGCAAATTCATAGCAACTGGTTTTATTTATGGCAAGAATGTCATTATGTACATGATTCATTTCCTAAAGTTTGCTTTTGACTGAATGGCAATTACACAAAGATCTGACAAGGAATAAACAATCAATTAAATTAATCCTTGTAGATCATTTTAAAGCTACATGGGTTTCATCCCCCCCTTCTATCACCTTCTCTCTCTCTTCCTTCCCTCCCTTTCTCCCCATATTATAACAATCATTTGAGAAGTAAAAGAGAATCATATAGTACTAAGGGATATTTTGCATCTATGTCCACAGAATGGAGTTCTATAGTAAACATATGTATGTCATCAACTCTTGAGAAATCCTCTAGTGGTAAGCCTTTGTACAAACTAGATAAATTTGTCACTAGTCCTGTACTTGAAGTTTTGTTAGATTGGCAGGTCCTTTTAGAAGCTTCCATTCTGCTGGTATTGTCTTCCAAAATAAAGGTCACCTCAGCAGCATCATAACAACAAAATCAAAGTATATGTACAAACAAAGGCATTTTATTTGTTTCTAAGTCTCAATAAATATCTATTATCAGCTCTCAAGTTGTACAACACTATGCCTTTTGGAGCTTCATAATTTAGATGAAATGAAACTCCTCATATTTTTTTGAGAAACTCATTTTTCAAGAAAAAAAATCAGACAAACCAATGTCAAAGATATAATAGAGACTTAAAAAGAAACCAGTATGAATCCACCTAAATAGAAGTGTGGCCTAGTAAAAACAAGTACAAAGTTGGAAACTGAATCCTGAGTTCAAGTCCAAATTCTCCTGTTTACTGCCTGACTTTAAGCAAATCACCTAATATTAATCCTTTAATAATATATTTCATAATCTGATAAAAGTAACAGAAAAGGTGCCAACCTGCATTGGTAAAGAGAATGTCTTCTTTTAGGAGTTTCCTATATGAGTAAATTCACAGATTTAATCCCTCTCCCTATTCCTAATCCTAAAAAGTAAAATAGATAGCTATAAATACATTTGATTTTGAGAGACCAAAAAACACTAAGAAAATAATTCCTTAAAAATTAGAATTGAACCAGTGACTTTATGAGATATCAAAATACAATAAAATATAATAAAAAAGTAAAAAAAAAAAAAACAAAATGTGAATTGTCTCACTGGAAAAAACAATTCATCTAGAAACTAGATGCAGGAGAGAGAAGAATTTTTGGACTATTTGAAAGCCATGATAAAATGGAAAACATCTTTCAAGAAATTATCAAAGAAAACTTCCCTGATATATTAGAACCATAGGGAAAAATAGAAATTGAAAGACTCCACTAATCATTGCCTGAAAGAAATCTGAAAATGAAAACTCCCAGGAATATATAATCAAATTCCAGAGCTCACAAATCAAGGAGAAAATACTTCAATCAGCCAAAAAAAAAAAAAAAAAACAATTCAAATATTGTGGAGCCACAGTCAGGAGGATTACAGAGAATTTAAAGTCAACTTTCACTAAAGAACTGGAGGGTTTAGAGTATGATAGACTAGAAGACAAAGAAGTCAGGATTATAACCAAGAATCACCTACTCAGCAAACCCGAGTATAATCTTTTAGAGGGGGAAATGGAAATTTAATGAAATAGAGAACATTCATGAATTTCTAATTAAAATACCAGAATTGAAAAAAAAATACAAGAGTCAAGGGAAACATAAAATGGTAAAAAAAGAAACAAGAAATAAAACATAAGAAATTCAATAAACTAAATTTTATATTTCTATATGGTAAGATAATATTTGAAACTCTTAATAACTTTATTACTATAAGAGCATATATATATATATATATATATATATATATATATATATATATATATATATATATAGAATGTGGATATTTAGTGACTTTGATGGGATGATAGACTAAAAAATAAAATAAGGGTGAGAAAGAAAATTGAACTAGAAGGAATGAGGAGAGTGAATGGAATAAATTACCCCGGAGAAATTGCTGTTATAATGGAGGGGAAGATGGCGAGTGGGGTAGGCAAAGTTTAAACCTTACTCTCATCAAAATTCAATCAAAGAGGGAATAACATATACACTCAGTTGGAAATTTAAATCTATTTTATCGTACAAAGAAGTTAAAAAAGAAGATAATAGGGGAAGAGGGAAACTGATAAAAGGGAGAATATATTAGGGAAAATAGCGATTAAAAATAAAACATCCATAAAAAGAGAAAGGATGGTGTGGTAAGGCAGAAGGATAAACAGGAAAATAGCATGGAGGAAAATACATAGTAAATTTTAACTATAAATGTGAATATGATAATTTCACCTATAAAACAGAAGCAGATAGCAGAATGGATTAAAATCAGAATCCTACAACATATTGTTTACCAAAAATACATCTGAAGCAGAGAGATACACACAGGATAAAGGTAAGGGACTGGAGCAGAATCTGTTATGCTTCAACTGAAGCAAAGAAAATGAGAGTAGCAATCATGATCTCAGACAAACAAAAGAAAAAATAGATGTTAAAAATATATCTATATAATTACATGTTTAATCTATATTAAATTGCTTGCTGTCTAAGGGTAGGGGGATGTAGGGAGAAAAATTTGGAACACAAGATTTTGCAAGGGTGAATGTTAAAAACTATCTTTGCATGTATTTTGAAAAATAAAGTGATTATTATATTAAAAAAACAAAAATTGATCTATTACTTTGAATCAGAAAAAAACAAATTTTATATATATATATATATACATATATATGTGTATATATATATATATATATATATATGTTTATGTTTGTATATTTTATAGTAAGGTACTTACAGGTAATGAATACTAAATACTAAACATATGTGTACCAAATGGTATAACATTTATATTTCTAAAGAAGCAGTGAAATGAGTGAAAGGAGGAAATAGATAATAAAACTATACTAATAGGGGACTCCAAGTTTCCCCTCTCAAAACTAGACAAATGTAGCCAAAAAAATAAACAAGAAGAAAGGATATGAATAAACTTCTGGATAAATATTTGGATAAAATTGAATAAGAATAGAAAAGAATGTAACTTCTCTTAGCAACACTTGGCATCTACATAAAAACTGGCTATGTATAAGGACATAAAAACCTCAAAACCAAATGTAAAAAACAGAATTAATAAATGCATTTTTTTCAGATCATAATGCAATTAAATTACATTAAAAAATGGACAATGGAAAGAATAAAAATTAAATACCAAATTGAAAATCTTAAAAATCAAAGGAGAGTTAATAAAATTGAAAGTAAGAAAACCATTGAACTAATAAATAAAACTAGAAGCTGGTTTTATGGAGGAAAAACAACGAAATGTTTAAACTATTGGTTTATTTGATTTAAAAAAAAGAAAGAAAAGAAAGCTAAAATTACCAATATCAAAAATGAAAGGGATGAACTCGCCACTAATGAAGAAGAAATTAAGATAACTGTTCAGAGCTATTTTGAATAATTATATGCCAATAAATTTGATGATATAAATGAAATGGCTATCTGCAAAAATATAAATTACTCAGATTAACAGAAGAAATAAAATATTTAAATAACTCAATCTTAGAAAAAGAAATTCAACAAATCATCAATAAACTTCCTAAGAAGTTGGAGGGGGATATGGGAAAACTGGGATAATAATACATTGTTGGTGAAATTGTGGACTTAACCAACAATTCTGAAGAACAATTTGGAATTATGTCCAAAGAACTATAAAACTATGCATATTCTTTGATCTATGTCCCAAAAACATCCAAAAAAAGGGGAAAGGACCAATATTTATAGAAACTCTTTTTGTGATAGTTAAGAATTAGAAGTCAAAGGAATGTTTGTTCATCAATTGAGAAATGGCTAAACAAGCTTGTAGTATATGATTGCAATGGAATATTATTTTCTGTAAGAAATGACAAGCAGGATGATTTCAGAAAAACCTGAAAAGACTTACATGAACTGATGCAGAATTGCCCAGACAACCTGAGTTCTCATCTTGTAATCCTAACAATGCATAATAAAGTGAACAAAACAAGGGGAATGTTGGATACAGAAACAATACTGTTCAATGAAGAACAATAAATAACTTAACTATTCTCAAGATAATCCAATTCTCTAAAATAATGCCAAAGGCCTAATGATAAAGCATATTATCTGCCTCCAGAGAAAGAATTGATATTGATTAAATACAGACTGAATCAGGTTATTTCTCACTTTCTTTCATTTTTTTTCTTTTATTCAAATATTACCATACAAAATGAGTGCACATATATAACCTACATCTGATTGCTTCAAGAAGTGGGGAGATGAAGGAAGAAGAAAGAGATAGAATTTGGAACTCAAAACTTAAAATAAAAATGGCAAAAAATGTCAATAAAAATGCTATTTTTTTAAGGTTTAATCCCTGACTCCAAATTCATCACTCCTTGCTTCCACTGTATCATGTTGCCTTCAAAAAGATCAGAAAATGCTTCAAGAGACTTTCAAAACCCCCATCACTTACCGATTTCTGATTAAGTTGACTACTATCATATCCAGTGGTAATATCCCTTATGTGCAATATGTCAAATGCCCCACAGTATTTTGGATATTCTTTTGGAGAATGAAAATTGCGAAGTCTTTCAAATATCTTTTTAATTGTTGGTGGATCATAACACAAAAAATAGGATGTCTTTGAAATATGATATCCATACCTACATAAAACAAAAATAAAAAATTAGAATTTGAGTCTTAGCATTTTATGCTATATTCTACATTAAGTTCTAAATTGATATACAACCTAAATTTTAAGAGTCACATCAAAAAAAAATTAGATGAGAATGAAGAGAGATAGCTTTTACAATAGTAACTAGGAGAAAAATCCTTGATCGAATAATAGCTTAATAGAAAAGAAATCACAAATGAGAAAAAAACAATTTCAATCACATTTTGCACAAAAAAAAAATCAGTACACCAAGAATAAGAAGGAAAACTGAACAATGGAGTTGAATCTAATGTTTATCTAAAATATATGATGATTCCAACTGATAGAATATAAGCATCCTGAGGACAGGAACTGTTTTCTTTTAGTATTTATAAAGTGCCTAAGACATTCTAAGCACATAGCAGAAACATAATCAATAAGTGTTCAGTTGTGTCTGACTCTTATGATCTCATGGACCATGCCAGGTCCTTCTATCTTTCACTATCTCTTAAAGTCTGTCCAAGTTCGTGTTCATTGTTTCCATGACAATATCTAACTCTCTAATTCTCCATCATCCCCCTCTTCTTTTGCCTTCAATCTTTCCCAATTCCATTACCCATTTCCAAGTTCCAGATCACAGTTTCAAGGCAAGGAAGAGTACTGCCAAGGAAGCAGAAGCCCTACATAGATAAGGACCAGAACGCAGACAAGAGGGACATGGTCCACACCTCTCCTCGGATCATATCACCTTGGAAGCAATGAAAGCTTATATGCCACCAGATCCTTTATGTTGAGATGACAATTAACAGTTCTATCCTGTCTTCTCAGTTTGAATCAAATTCTTCTTCTTCTTCTTCTTCTTTTTTTTTTTTTTAAAAACCCTGTCACCTTTTCAAAAGTCTATGTTGTTTCTGAGCCCTGCTTTCTTTAACCTACTCTCTCTTATTAAGCTGTTTCCCCCCATAATTCTCATCTCCTTCATCCCTCTTGGGCAAGATGAATTTCTATACCCAACTCCATCTGTATGTATGTATGTATGTATGTATGTATGTATGTATGTATGTGTGTGTGTATATATATTTTTTTTCTTTTAACCAGGTCAGGTGAAAGTGAGATGTAGCATTGCTCGCTACTTCCTCCTTCCCCTCATCCCATTTCACCTTTATTCTAAAACCTTTCTGGTATACCTCTTTTATGTGAGATGATTTCCCATTCTTCCTTTTACTTTCCCTTTGTCCTCTTTCTCTCTGTTACCATTCCCTTTTCTTTTTCATTTTCTTTTTTTAAATTTAAATTTATTTTGCTGAGTCAGTTGGGATTAAGTGACTTGCTCAGGGTCACATAACTAGGAAGTGTTACTCATCTGAGGCCAAATTTGAACTCAGGTCCTCCTGACTTCAAGGATGGTGTTCTATCCACTGAGCCACCTAACTTCCCCTCCTTTTTCATTTTGAGATCATTCCAACATAATAGATTCATGCTCATGTCCTGTAATTTGACTCTTAACTACCTAATGATGATAAATATTTTAGGGGTTACCTGTATTATCTTTCCATTTTGGAATATAAATAGTTTAGTTTTATTAGGTTCCTTATGATTTATTACTCATATTTATCTTTTTTATGTTTCTTTTGAATTTTTGTTTTTAAATTTTCTGTTAGATTTTCTGTTCAGCATTAGTCTTTTCATAAGAAAAGCTTGAAAGTCCTCTATTTCATTAAATGCCATCTTCTTTTCCCCATGCCCTCACTCCCCATCAAATTAATTTTTGCTGGTTAATCTTATTTGTAATCATATTTCCTTTGCCTCTAGAATATCATATTCCAAGTCCTCTTCTCCTTTATGGTACTAAATTTTGTATGGTCTTAATTGAGACCTCATGGTATTTCAGTTGTTTCTTTCTGGCTACTTCTAGTTTTTCTTCTTGGGCTGAGAACTGAAATTTGTAGTGAGCAATGCTACATCTCACTTTCATCTGACCTGGTTTTTTCTTGGGTTTTCCCATTAGCACTCAGTTTGATGAGTTTTCTAGATATTTATAGAGGAATCATGTTGAAGAACTCATATGCACTTCTTACTACTACTGTGTCATCTTGGCCCTTTCCCTGAAAAATGCAGTTAAAAATTTCCAAGTGCCTAATGGAATTTGAGAGTACTATATCTCAACATACAGGATCTAAATCAAGTGCATGGAGAAGACCCTCCTCTTTGGAGGGTCTATCATCAGCTTTGCTTTGCTTGGACTTCCAAAGGAGCTACTAAGTACCCTCTAGTGACACATCTTCTGCTTCTGTTTGTGTTATATTTCTCCATGAGACTATAAGCTCCTTGAGAAAGTGATCCACATGAGCAAAAATGTTTGTGGCAGCTCTTTTTGTAGTGGCTAAAAATTGGAAACTGAGTGGATGCCCATCAATTGGAGAATGGCTGAATAAGTTATGGTATATGAATGTTATAGAATATTATTGTTCTATAAGAAACGACCAGCAGGATGATTTCAGAAAGGCCTGGAGAGACTCACATGAACTGATGCTAAGTGAAGTGAGCAGAACCAGGAGATCATTACACATGGCAATGACAACATTATACGATGATCAATTCTGATGAAGAGGGTCTCTTCAATATTGAGATAATTCAAACCAGTTACAACAGTCTTGTGATCAAAAGAGCCATCTACACATACAGAGACTGTGGGAACTGAGTGTGGTTCACAATATAACATTCTCACTCTTTTTGTTGCTGTCTGCTTGAATTTTATTTTCTTCATCATCTTCTCTTCTGGTTTGATTTGGTTTTTCTTGCACAGCAAGATAACTAATTATATAAATATTTATGCATATATTGTGTTTAACATATTTCTATCACGTTTAACATATATTGTACTACTTGCCATCTAGGAGAGAGGGGTGGGAGAAGGGGGAGGGGAGCTGGAACTCAAGGTTTTGCAAGGGCTAATGTTGCAGAATTATCTATGCTATGTTTCAAAAAATATAATATTTTTATTATTATTAAAGCTTTTTAAGCTCCTTGAAGGCAGGAAGCATCTTTTGCCTCTTTTTATATCCCCAACACTTAGCACAGTGCCTGACACATGCTAGGCTCTTAATATGTCCTGAATTAATGAATCGAAATGATAAGCTTAGAGGAGTTGAGTTTACTAAGACCATGAGAGTATAGTGAGAAAAGAGGAGGTCTGGAACAGGATCTTGGGATATACCCAAGTTAATGAGCACAATATGGATGAAGACCTAGTAAAAGAGAATGAAGAAACCAATAAGAAGGAAATCCAGAAGAGACGAAAGTCACAAAGATCCAGAGAAGATAACCAAAAGGAAAGCACGTAAGAGTTATAAATGCATCAAAGAGGTAAAAAAGGATAAGGATTGAGAAAATATTTGTCAATTAGTCAATCACTCATGACTGAAGAGATCAGTTTCAAGACTGCAATGAGTTGAGGAATATATGTGAATGTAAATGTAAAAGCAACAAGTTTAGAAAAGAAGCAATGAGTTTTTTCTAAGATTATGAGAAAAGAGAGAAAAGAAGTAAGATGGAAATTTCTTCTAAAGATTTTTTAAGCATGAAGGAATGGTTGCTGAATGAATTAAAGACCAGTAGGAACTGATATAGAGTGAAGTAAGCAGAATCATGTGACTAAAATAACCATCAAAATGAATACTAAAATAAACTGTATAATTGTAAGAACCAATCTTGGCCAAAGAAAAAAAGAACATACCACCTCCTCTCTTTATGGGAAATTCTGGATAGGGAATCTTTGGATAATGGATGCCAACTTGTTGTACTTAACTGCTTTTTCTTAACTGCTACACTCAAGAGCTTCCCCATAATCCAGACTTTTGAACTTTTGACGGTTTTAAATATGGTAGAGCACTAACTCCTTCCTGGGCTTTCTGACACTCCTTTTTTCCTTGTTCTACTTTCTACTTCTGTGTTCTCTTCTCTCTGCCTTCCTGGATTATTATCCCTGTTCCACGATTTTAGCATAGATGTGTCCTTCTTTTTAAGCCTTCTTTTCTTTACACTATTTCTTTTAGCAATATCATCAGTTCCCATGAATTCCCCTATCATCTCTATATAAAAGACTCCCAGATACATCTCTAAGTCAAGTTTCTCTTCTGACCTCTAGTACCACATCACCAACTATTTGCTGAACATCTCTACCTGGATGTCTCATAGACTTTTTTAATTCAACATGTCCAAAACACAATTCATTGTCATTATCCCTAAATCTATCCCTCTTCAAAACTTCTCTTTATCATCCACTACCATTCTTCTAATCATTCATGTTTGCAAACTCAATCTTTTTCTACTCATCCTTCTCCTTCATTCCATCCTTCTCCCCAATATCAGACTATCGCCAAACTTTTTCAATTCTTTGAAACCTATTTTGTATACATCTTCTTTTTCTTTTCTCCTACAGCAATCATACTAATTTAGTATTTTCATCACCTCTTTCCAGGTCTATTACAAGAGCTTTTTAATTGTACTCCTTCTTCCAATATGTCCCCTTGCCAAACCATCTCCATTCCACTATCAAAAAAATCTTTCTATGTTACCCACCTGACTCAAAAATCTTCAGTAGCTCTTTAAATGCCTCTACTTTAAAATACAAGCTTCTTAGCTTAGGATAAAATTTAGAGAAACAATGGATCTTTGAAATTATTACAACTCCCTCATTTTTACAATTAAGGAAAGTGAGACCCCATGAGACTTTCTAGCAAGTGACAAAGGCAGAATTTGAATTCATTGGGTCAGTTGACTCCTATTCTGGCACCATTTCTATTATACCACATTAGCATTTAAATTCCTTCACAATCTATTGCCAGTCAACTTTTCCAAATGTATTATCTTTTACTCACTCAATAATTCAACTAGGTGCTTTTCTCCAAACTACTTTCATTTAAAGTGTAATCTACATAAAGGGCACTATGTCCTTACCTCTGTCTGTTATACTACTTAGTTTCCTTCAAAATTCAGCTCAGGTATGACCTATAAAGAGACTTTCCTCATGTCCCTTTTTTAGTACTTTTTCTGTATTAGATAACAAAATAATTAAACTTGTATTCTTTTCAATTTATTTTACATTCCCATATAGAATGATAGCTCCTGAAAGTGAAGACTCTTTTAAAATTATTTGTCTTGTATTCTCAGCATTTAGCATATCATATTGAGCTATTTTAGCCAGGATTTAAATATAATTTGTTCATTTTCTTTTAAGAGAGGGTAATTCAAGGTTTCTTCCCTTCTCTTTATCTCCTCTGGAGCTATCTACATGTTTTGCATTCCAAGGATACCACAGCATTAGTACTACATAGTAAGAGAAGTTCAGTGTACTTTTAATGTTCATAAAAGAAGGAATAGGTGGAAGGGTGGGAGGTGGATGAATACTACTAAAGCTGTGATTTTCATAAGGGGTTTAATCTTGTGAATGTCATTTCTTTTCTAAGGGAGTTTCTATTATACTTCTTCACATGGGCTAGGCACATATCCAGATCCAGTTCTAAACAACATTTATTAAGTACTGATAATACATACAAGACACTGGAGAATAAAAGGACAAAACATAAAAGCAACAACAAAGAACTCCTGCTCTTAAGGACCTTACATTTACTGAGTATCCAACTTTCCTCTAGTCAATGTGCTTTATTTTTAGATAAGTTATATACAATCATATCACTGTCTAGGGAAAACTGGAACCTAACAACACAACTAAGCCCAGTGAATCAGAACTCCTGTTCTCATTACTTTGTTGTTTACAAAGAGCAACCAACAAGAGTGTTAATTCAATTAAACAAAATTAAAACATTACTATTTGAAGGTGAAACAGGAGTTTTTTTTTACTCCTTTTGTGGTTGAAAAAATCCCCATCAATCTATGGCGAAGAGGCATTTTACAGCAGACAGGATTACAAATAAGCACTTTGGCTTTTTAGGCAGGGCTGCTGTTGAAGGCCTACCTGCACTTTCACCAGTTCCTATTCAGTGGAAGACTGATTCACCAGTGTGGGTAGAATAGTGGCCTTAAGAAGTAATAAAATTCAGGCCTTATTAGACATAGTGAATGAACAACTTGACCAAGGACACTTGCGGCCTTCTCTAAGTCCTTGGAATTCCCCAGTATTTGTGGTGAAAAAGAAATCTGGGAAATGGAGGATGTTAACTGATCTAAGAAGAGTAAATGAATGGATGGAAACTATGGGAACTCTTCAGCCTGCACTTCCATCTCCTACTCAGTTGCCAAGAGAATGGCATCTTTGGGTTATAGACATTAAGGATTGTTTCTATTCTATCCCTCTAGATAAGGAGGATATGAAAAGATTTGCTTTTTCAGTGCCTAGTGTTAATTTGGCTGAGCCTTATAAAAGATATGAATGGACAGTTTTGCCACAGGGAATGAAAAACAGCCCTATGTGCCAAATGTATGTTGCTGCTGCTCTTGCTCCAGTAAGAAAAGCCTTTCCAAAAGTAATATTGTTACATTATATGGATGATATTTTGGGATGTGCACCTGAGGAACAAATGTTAGAAGCATGTCTACAAAAGACCATGGAAACACTAAAGTACTACAAACTGCATATAGCTACAGAAAAAATTCAAAGACATGCTCCTTTTCAATATTTAGGATATGAAGTATATCCTAAGACACTCACAGTACAAAAGCTTTCTTTAAGAACAGAGAAGTTGAACACCTTAAATGATTTCCAAAAATTAATAGGAGATATCCAATGGATGCGTCCAGTGTTAGGCCTAACTACCAATCAACTACAACCTCTATATGACATTTTAAGGGGAGACAGCGCTTTAAATTCACCATGCCAGCTTACAAAAGAAGCAAAAGAGGCTTTGAGAGAAGTTGAACTGGCTTTATCCAATGTGGTTGAAAGACTCACTCAAAAACACTTGGAAATATCAGTTTTTGCTACACAAGAGGCACCCACAGCAGTCTTTCATCAAGGAGACAGTGTGATTGAGTGGGTGAAGCTCCCAGCACAACCAGAACAAAGCCTTACTCCTTACCCAGTGCTTGTGGCTAGAATTTTATTAAAGGCTATTAAGAGAGTAATACAATTATCTGGAATAAGTCCTGAAAAAATATACATATTCTATACTAACGCACAAATTAATGTATGCTTTGAGACTATCCCAGAATGGCAAATTATTGGCCACTGCTCCAAATTTTGCACATGGATCTCCATTAAAGATAACCCAGCTACTACATAATTGCCGATAGATTTTTGAAGCAAAGGTTTCTAAGATTCCTCTTAAAGAACCAACAATCTTTACAGATGCCTCCAAAGAAAATATTTGTGCTGTATACTCTCATGATTTAACCATAAAGAGAGTAATCAGGACTCCTTTTCAGTCCACTCAACAGAATGAATTATTTGCTATCATGCCAGCTCTTACTTATTACCCAGGAGACGTAAATATAATTACTGATTCAGCCTATTCAGTAGGTGTAGTACAAAGAATTGCCACAGCCCAAATACAATTTGCAGCCTCTAATATTTATCAGCTCTTTAAGGAACTTCAAGAATAAGTGAGAAAACATGCAGGCAAGATTTATATCTTGCATGTCCACTCACATAGTGGACTTCCAGGTCCTATTTTTGATGGAAATTCAAAGGCAGATAGCCTTCTAACTATGTTAGCCAGTACTCCTTTATTTCAGGAAACACAAGAATCTCATTCTAAATATCATCAGGCTGCTCGAGCTTTACACTTACAATTTGGAATAACAAGAGAGGAAGCTAGGAGCATAGTAAAAAGCTGTATAGCTTGTCTTCCTTTCCATGCTCCTACACTCCCTCCAGGGAAGAATCCTTGTGGTTTGAGACCCAATGAAATCTGGCAAATGGATGTGACCCACTATAAATCTTTTGGTTGTCTGTCTTTTATCCACATCGTGGTAGACACCTTTTCAGGATTCACTTTTGCAGTGCCAACAGCAAAAGAGACAGCCCGAGTGATCACTGAATTCCTTATCCAAGCATTTGCAATTATGGGTGTGCCACAAGAAATAAAAACAGATAATGGACCTGCATATAGTTCTAAACATTTTGAGCACTTCTGTGCTCAGTATAAGATTTTACACACTACTGGAAAACCTTTTAATCTGCAAGGTCAGGCAATAGTAAAGAGAAGAAACAGAGACATTAAGATACTCCTCCACAAACAAAAGAAAGGGGGAGTCACAGGTAACTCTAGAGAACTTCTAAATTTAGTTCTCTATACCATTGATTTTCTAATTTTTGACAAAGATGCACTGGCTCCAGCAGACAGGTTTTAATAACCCACCAGAAGGGCAGTGTCCAGTGCGAGCAGCTCCACTGTCCTTAGATAATCGCCAGGTGATGTGGAGAGACACAGAAAGTGGTGAATGGAAGGGACCAGATAGGTTAAATGCCTGGGGGAGAGGGTTTGCTTGTATTTCTTCAGATGGAGAAGGAATCAGATAGATGCCAAGGAGTTGTATTCGCCTTGTCCATCCGAGAGAGACAGAAAAAGAGAAAGACCTCAAAACAAAGGAGAAAATCTAAGAAACATCTGACACTGAAAGAGCATGGCTAATAAGAAGACTGTTAAAGAACTTTAAAACCAGCAGGAATCATTGGATTTCCTAACACAAGATGAAACTAATGAACAATGGACTTATGGACATTTGTAAATTCTCAATTTATGATTATTTGATCATGTTATTTGTTACATACTTCTAGCATGTATTATGTTACTATGTTACTATGTGTTTATGTAATCTATGTAATTATGTGTAATGCCTCCCATATTGATGGATTTATGTTTCAAGGTCATGACCACCCTATGTTCTAAATCAAAAGAAAGGGGGAGATGTTAGGTTCTTACTAAATGCTAATGAGATAATGAGATATTAGGTTCTTACTAAGTGCTAAGTCGGTACTTAACAATTCTCTAGTTTCGGCCTTTACTGGGAGTTTTATTTGTGAACTCCTGGGGAGGAGCTTGCATGCTTAGGAGGAGCAAGTTCATTGGTTGAAGTAATTTTTCCTAGAAGCCCTGGCGCTATCCCACGTCCATTCTCTGGGAGGATAAAAGAGGGCGGGTCGAGAGATAGGGAGTCTTGTCTGGACCAGACTTGAGGTGGCTCTCTGGAGGAAAGAAAAGTCTCTGCTCTAAGTCAGAGTTGAGGCAGCTCTCTGGAGGAAGAAGTGTCTCCTCTAGACCAGAGAGCAATTGGCAGTCTCTGGAGACAACAGAACATTACAAACCCTAAACATAAAAAAGATAACAAACAAGAGTATAGAATATTAAATTCACAAAAATAGACTTTACCTTTCATAAACTTTAGTAAGCTGTTGTGATAACGTCAGATTTTTGGTTTCTAGGTAAGCTGCCATTTCAGCAATAACAGCAGCTGCACTCACTCCATCTTTATCCAAAACAAAAGTCCCACACAGAAATCCTGGGAAACAAAAAAAAATTTTCAGGAAAAAAAAAATTTTCAGGAAAGAGATTTCTTGTGTTTCTATAATGTTTCTAAAAGACAAAATAAACTGAGTGCCATTTAATACCTAATGAAATCTATAAAAGTAAATATACTTAATTCCTTTAAAAAAAAACCCAGCTAATCATGTTTTTTAGAAAAATAAGAGATGATTAAAAAATAAAAATTAAAAACCAGAAGACAAAAAATTTCTTCTCTACATGATTCCATATTGAAATGTTTGTTGATTGTTTTAAGAAAGTAATTATTACATTAAGAAATTAGAATTTGCTAATGAGTAAAGCCATCTGAAAATTAAATGATCTGCCTTATGAGATAGTGAGTTTCCTGTTAATGGAGGTTTTGAAGTAGAGAATCATAAGGTTTGAAGCTGAAAGGGTCTTTCAAAAATCAACAAGTCCAAACCATTCATTTTATACATAAGAAAATTAAGACTGAAAGAAGTGAATTGACTTAGAGTAAATTTCACACAACATATTAGGGCTAGATCTGTAACTTAAATTCAGGCCTTCAGACTACAAATCTACTTATATCAGAAGATGAATAACTACATTTGGAGGATATTGTAAGAGGAGTTTCATGTTTCCATCAATTTCAAGAAAAATATTGAGCTGGAAAAGCCCATAGGCCCAACTTCTACTTAAAGCATGAGTCAATTCCTTCTAGCAAATAATCAATACATATTCATTAGCTCTCACTCAATAAGGAATTCACTTTTCCCAAAAAGGAGGAATGTAGAAAGATATATGTAGAATTAAATAGTCTCTAAGGTCTTTTCCAATGCTAATTTTCTGTTAAAAATAAAAAATACCAATGAATAAAGTACATGGTTGGCTGGTTAGTTGTCCTTCATTCACAAAGAGGAACAAAATGATATCACCATGTTAGAGTTGAGTTACAGTGTGTCCAACTGTGGCTGATCTGACTAATACAAGCTTGGAGTGTTCTGCTACAAGGCAGACAGACACAAATAGTCCCTGTGAACATTTGAGGTAGCTTCTCTAACTTTGCCCATATCACATTTCTTCTGAGCTAATTCACTTTTGCTTTGCTCACAGAGCACAGCACCTTCTCTGCTGAGGGCACGCTGGGCTGGGTGGTCCTGTAGCATTGTCTTCCATATCATACAATCAATTATAACGTTCTTAAGAGACTTTAAGTGTCTTTGTTTTTTTAAGCACTCTGTGAGTGCTTATTCTGTATGAGATCTTCATAAAACAGTCTTTTTGTGCTCTTTGTACTTGGGTTTGAATGCTGGGCAGTTTAATTTGACAAATGACCCCAATATCTGGTCTCTCATCCTGCCAGGTGATCTTCAGAATCTTCCTAAGATATTTCAAATGGAAAAGATTCAATTTCCTGGCATGGTGCTGACATGCTGTGCAGACTTCCCAGCATATAATAATGAGCAAGGCACATTGGCTCTTTGACCCTCAGTTTTGTAATCAGTCTAATTCCTCTCCTCTCCCACACTTTCCCTCAGAGCCTCCCGAATACTGAGCTAGCTCTGACAATGGGTGTGTCAACCTCATTATCAATGTGGACATCCCTGGAAAGTATATCGCCAAAGTATGAGAACTTCTCTACAGCATTCAGAACTCTCTATCTGCTCTAACTGATGGTTCCACATACAGATGGTGGGGTGCTGGCTGTTGGAGCACTTGTGTTTTCTTGGTGCTGTTAGGTCAAAATCAGGACAAGCAGCAGAGAGTCAATCCATACTTTGTTGCATCTCAGCTCTGAAGACAGCATTGAGTGCACAGTCATTGGTAAACCAAAAAACATGCACCCACACTCCTTCACTTTGGTAAAGGACAAAATAATACATGTAGGAGGTTATAAGGACCAAGTAAGACTAGAATAGCAACGGTGGCTGTAGTCTCTAGTATTCTGATACATACCAATGGACTCTTCAAATGCAAAAAGAACTTCCTTTCCATTTTCCATGAGTTCTTTTATTCTACTTCCAATCCATTTAAAACCTGGTAATGTTTCCTGAAATATAAAGTATGATACTAAGTGATTTTTCTATATGTGTGTGAAAAGATACACATACGTAGCAATATACATGCATACTATGTTCATGTACGAAAATGAGATGGTGATTCACTGTGAGAGTCCCAGTATCAGCACATATGCTTGACTACTTTTACAAACATTTACAATGAACCACTTATACTAGTCTATAATTCTGGGATCTAGTAGAACAATAAGTGAAATAACCTGTAAAAGTTATCAATTTATCTTTAGTAATAAGATTGCTTTTCAACTGGCATTAGAATGCAGTAAAATAAAATCACCACTTATCTAAATGCAAAGTACAACATAAATTATTATAATTAAAAAAAGAAACATGTACATAATAATCTAACTATATTCCAGATTACTAACTAAAAATACAAAGAAAGATTCCTCATTTAACCCTGGTAATTATTAGAGGAAGCAATAATAATGCTAATTTTCAAGATTACTGGTTCTTTGTAAGCTATTTAATTATTTTTAAAAACTTAAATGTCTTAAAACTATCTCCAAAAATTCCAAAAGCTAGTAGGTGAAAAAGTATTCACTTTTCTACTGGTTTTTCTGATGACACAAAGTCACAGCTACTGTAAGAGATCGGAAAGAATATTTCACACTAGAAGGCAAAAGATCTGGATTTTAGAACTAACTCTGTAACTAACTAGCTTTGTGACCTTGAACAAGTCACCTTACAATATTATCTGTAAAAAAAGAAGGTTGGATTCAATGTTTTTAAGGTCCTTTCCACTGTTAAAACTCTATAAATACAAACTTAGATATAGCATTTTGGGGGGAATTTTAAGTTAAACCAATGGAAATGAGTATTTGTAAAAATTCCTTTAATTTCTAGTTGTAATAATAAACACAAAAATACTATCTAGCTCTTACTTCAAACTGAAATCCTTCTTTATGTGCAATTGCCTTCAAAATTTTGGAGGAGACTGTAGTGGCTAACATGTAAATGTTCTTCACATCAGCATTCTGTGACTTATTTTCCTTCCAGCAATCAAACATCCACCACCCAAACAACGCTGCTAACTCATTGCCTGTGAAAACTTTCCAACGGCCACTGTACAGAAAAGGGAAAAATTCATCAAAACCAAATTCCTTTGAATTTTATGTTAAATAAAAAAAAAAAACACAACATATTAAGACCTACAATGGTAATAAAAACATTTAACTTAAACACCAAGTATGATAGCTGAGAAAACAGACTGTCTGACTGAAAAAACCAAGCTATGTCAGGTAATAGTGCCATTGGGAAAATGATATTATTGCTCTAAGGCAAAAAAATAGTCAAATCAAACATTTAAGCCATTATCAGCTACTTACTCCTCCTGTAGTTCGGCTACTGCCAGTCTGTCTGCATCAGGATCTGTGGCTACAACTACTCTGGCATTTTCTTTCTCAGCCAATCTCAGAGATAACTCCTAGAAAAAGAACTCAAAAAGTGAGATTAAATGGAAAGCAAATATACCCTAACTTTCAAATGTATGTAATAAGTAAGAAATATTAGTCTCTTCTAATGTTCTCTAGTTTTAGAAAAATAGAGTATAACCAAATTTAAAATTAAGATTCTACATTTTCCTGGGAATTATACTTTCATATTAAGGATTAACCTACCATTAATACAGAACATAAATTCCCTTAAAATTTAAGAAATATATAAAGATATAAAATGATATGAAATATATAAAAATATATAAATATGACTGAAAACTTAATCATCCTCTGAGTTGTGAGTGTCAAAGGCAGCCTGGAAGAATGGGAAAAGCATTAACTTCAGAGTAAGATCTGGGCTAAAATTATGGCTCTAGTATTTACTAGCTGTGTAACTCGAGGCAAATAAGCTGTTTGTACCTGGACCTAAGTTTCCACAACTGTAAAATTAAGAGAATGAACTATATGATAAAATAATACATTTAGGACTGGAAGGGACCTAAGAAAATTGCAGAAGTCTATTCCCAATATACTATTTTAGGATTCTTTCCATTTTAATGGAGCTAAATAAATAATTCAATTAAGTATTAAAATATATAGATACCAGAACAGATTCTCCTTCTTCAGGATTTGGACATTTAACAGTAGAAAAGTCTGGGTCTGGATCCTGTTGCTCTGGTACTGGAATTGGAGGCTTAAATCCAAACACTTTAAAAGCCAATTGCACATAATCATGACCAACTCCATGAAATGACGTATGGACAAATTTTAAGTTTGTCTGTAAGTTCAGCTCTCTGAAAAGAAAAAACAGAATTCAAACAATAGTACAAATACTTTTAATTATGATATAATGGAAATGTCAATGATCTAAGAAAACATACAGAATTTTGTATTCTGAACAAAAATCTAAGTAACAATAATAAATCGTATATTCAATTAAAAGAAAAAATTTCTAATCTGATCTCCTTTAAATCTAGAAAATCTAGTGACGATTAAAGGTCTTTAAGATCAGAGATACCCTGTGATAAAGGACACTTTTGACAAAATGGGCACCAATTCCCTGAAAGAAGCAAAACAAACCAGCTTTCTTTTCTGTTCATTTATTCTATAAAATCCAAACTGCTACTTGATATTCTCTATCAGCTCTAATAGCATAGCCATACCTTAGTGTTTCTCACTACCACCTTATAATGACTTACATATATGGTCAATCTTGATCACAGAATCTCAGAATTTGAGAGTTGAAAGGGATATCTGTGGCATATACTCCAAGCCATATAGAAAAGGAATTTCTACCAAAATATATCTCACAAGTGGTCATCTAGACTCTGAAGACCATCAGGGAGGTTGAACCCATAACATCTCAAGGCAACTCTAATTATTATTTTTGTGTTACTTTTGTGTTACAAGCTGACTCCTTCCCTTCCCAACCTCATATTAGACAAGGCCAATATTTGGCATAAACATATAGAGAGAAACATACAATATATGCTTCTATATGTTTTCTCTTTCTGTTTGAGATATATTGCATTTTTAAAGTCTTTTGTAGCTGATTTGAATGATCATATTGCTCAGAATAACTTATTCCTAGTTACTCTTCAAATAATACTGTATACTTCAAACAATACTGTATATAAGAATATATACTGTATGTTCTTGGTATCTTCATTTTTCTCTATATTATTTTGTGCAAGTCTTTCCATGTTTTTCTAAAACAAACCTGATTAAAACAACTTGTTCAGTCATTCCCCAACTGATGGGCATCCCTTCAGTTTCCAGTTCCTTGCTATCACAAATAGGTAGTTATATTTTAGAACACATAAATTCTTGTCCTCTTTTTCCTGATCACCTTGGGCACAGACCTAATAGTGTTGCTGCTGGGTCAAAGTATATATACCGTTTTACTCTTTGTGCAAAATTTCAAATTGCTCTCCAAAGAAGTATATTAGTGTCCTAATTTTTCCACATCCCCATCAATATTTGTCATTTCCTCCTATCATTTAAGCAAATCTGAGAGATGGGTATCTTGTAACTGTTTTAATTGGCTTTTCTTTAATCAATAATGATCTCAAGGCATTTTTATGTGACTATATGTACATATAGATATGTATGTATGTGTATATATATGTATGTATGTATATATGTATGTATGAACATATAGATATGTAGCTTTGATTTTTCTTCCAAAAAACTTGTTCATATCCTTTGAGCATTTATCAATTGGAGAATAATTCATATTCTTAAAAATTTGATTAACTTTCTATGTATCTTAGATGTAAAGCCCTTAAACTAGCTATAAAATATCTCTCCCCCCCAATTTTCTGCTTTATTTCCAATCCTGGTTACATTAATTTTATTTGTACAAAACCTTTTTAATTTAATGTAATCAAAATTATCCATTTTATATTCTACAATGCTTTCTTATTTACTCATAAACTTTTCTCTTATTATTCTGAGAGGTAATATGTTCTATGTTCCTCCATGATATATCCCTATATGTCTATTTCATTTATCCACTTTGATCTTCTCTTGGTAAATGGTATAAGATCTAATGGTATAATTCTACAATGGTATATTATAGCATATATCTAATTTCTGCTAGACTGCTTTTCAGTTTTCCCAGATATTTTTACAAAGTAAAAAGTTCTTGTCTCAAAAACTTAAATCTTTGCATTTACCAAACATAAAATTGCTGTAGTTAATTACTACTGTAAATATTATATTGTATGTCTATTCTCTTCCACAGATCCATCTTTTTATTTCTTAACCAGCACCAGATAGTTTTGATAATTACCACCTGACAGTATAGTTACATTTTATCTGATAATGCTAGATCTTCTTATGTTTTTTTTCCATTAATTACTTTGATATTCTTGACCTTTTGTTAAGATCACTCTAATTATTAGGGAAGATTTTCCTGATATCAAATCCAAATTTGCCTCTAACTGCCACCCATTGCTCTTGGTTTTGCTTTCTGGGGCAAAATGGAAGAAGTCTAGTCTTTCATCAGATGAAAGCCCTTCAAAGACTTGAAAAAAGATATTGTGTCTTATAAGTCCTTCCTTCTTATTGAAACTATTTCCACTCATATGAAAAAGTGTTCCAAATCACTACTGATCAGAGAAATGCAAATTAAGACAACTCTGAGATACCACTATACACCTGTCAGATTGGCTAAGATGACAGGAACAAATAATGATGAATGTTGGAGGGGATGTGGGAAAACTGGGACACTGATACATTGTTGGAGGAGTTGTGAAAGAATCCAACCATTCTGGAGAGCAATCTGGAACTATGCCCAAAAAGTTATCAAACTGTGCATACCCTTTGACCCAGCATTGCTGTTATTGGGATTATATCCCAAAGAAATACTAAAGAGTGGAAAGGGACCTGTATGTGCCAAAATGTTTGTGGCAGCTCTTTTTGTTGTAGCTAGAAACTGGAAGTTGAATGGATGTCCATCAATTGGAGAATGGTTGGGTAAATTGTGGTATATGATGGTTATGGAATATTATTGCTCTGTAAGAAATGACCAGCAGGAGGAATACAGAGAGGCTTGGAGAGACTTAAATCAACTGTTGCTGAGTGAAATGAGCAGAACCAGAAGATCACTATACACTTCAACAACAATACTGTATGAGGATGTATTCTGATGGAAGTGGAAATCTTCAACATAAAGAAGATCCAACTCACTTCCAGTTGATCAATGATGGACAGAAATAACTCTACCCAGAGAAGGAACACTGGGAAGCGAATGTAAATTGTTAGCACTACTGTCTATCTACCCAGGTTACTTATACCTTCGGAAGCTAATAATTAATGTGCAACAAGAAAATGGTATTTACACACAGATATTGTATCTAGGTTATATGGTAACACATGTAAAATGTATGGGATTACCTGCCATCGGGGGGAGGGAGTGGAGGGAGGGAGGGGATAATTTGGAAAAATGAATAAAAAAAAAAAAAAATAAGTCCTTCCTTCTTTAGTCTAAACCTGCTCATTCCTTCAGGTGATCCTCATTTTTAGTTGAAAAGACTCCATTTCTTTCACTATTCTCATTACCATTCGTATCTCTAATCTTAATATCTTATCTCCACTGTGGTGCCCTAAACAATTTTACAGATGAGATCTCAGGAGAACAAGCAGAAGACAGGTTTCTATCACTTCCCAATCTCCTCAAAGCTCTGCCTTTCTTACTTAAACTAAAATCCCATAAGATTTTTTTTTTTTGGCCTGCTATAGGACACTGTGGCCTTCTCTTGAGCTTGCAGTCTGTTACAACCCCTAGATCTCAATTAGAACAACTAATCTTCTTTAGCTCATGTAGAAATATAAGTAAAATTTCAGAAAGGTTTGCATGAGCAATTAAGGGAATGAGGCCAGGAATTTTGTAACAATAACTAGTATTATATCCTAAGATCCCCTTTTAGGGGGCATTAAGTGGCCAGTGCAAAATTATTAATCTAGGCTGGTCCCACATCCACTTTATGAGAATTTGACTTTAACTTCATATGAAACTACTATTTTGCCTACATATCAAACCAGATATGAGCTCTCCATACTGAGGGAACATGGAGGTTTTATATTTATCCCATGAAACCTTTTGCTACTACTGGATTTTTCTATATTAGCTACTGATCTGGATCATATTAGCAAGATTCCACACATATTTTGAGAATGATGGAGAGTGACCCCCTAGGATCAGGGAAAGCATACAAGTTGACAATAGTATGTATATAGACCCTTTATGCCTAAGAGGTAAATGTGGTATAAGATTTAGAACCAAAAGACATGAGGATTCAAGCCTACCTCTACTACTTACTGTGTGACCATGAACAAGACACTTTCCTTTCTAAGCCTGTTTCCTCTTCTATAAAATAGAAATGATCTCTGTACTATTTACTCCACAGAGTTGTTATGAGAAAGCAGTTAATAAACTGTCTAATATTATAGAAACATGGGTTTATTATTATTATCCAGAACAAGGAACAAGTCATTTTTTCACATATCCAGAAAACATTTTATAGTTAAGTACTGGTATTTAATTGACTAAATTTCATTTCTAAAAAGATTATTTGAGACCTTTTTAAGAAAAAAAAAAAATTTAGGGGCAGCTAGGTGGCATAGTGGATAGAGCACCATGAATTCAAGAGGACCAGAGTTCAAATGTGGTCTCAGACACTTAACATTTCCTAGCTGTGTGACCCTGGGCAAGTCACTTAATCCGAACCTCAGAAAAAAGAAAAAAAAAAAGAAAAAGAAATTTAAAGTATATTAAAGATGACAACAGACAATACAAAATGCCTTACTGGGGAGAAATAAGAGAAAATGAAACAAGAAAAAACATTTGAAAAAATCTACTTTTTTAGGGAACTCTCTGGGGAAATGGGGAAAGTGAAAAAATGTATACTGCCCTCCAAAAAGGTGGTTTTTCAGTGTTTTTTAGTGATAGCTGAAAAATAAATTTTAATAGCAATAAATGAAAATTTCATTTACCCTTTTGAAATTATTTCAGTATAATAAATAAGAACCTATGCCCTACTACTACCCTCTTGGAAAAAAAAAAAAAACCCAGAAGAATGACTTCAAAATAGCCAATGAATTACAAACACCTAGAGAATAACTTACCCAAGATCACACAGCAAACTAGAGGCCGTGAACTCTGGTTTTTAAAGAAAGCTTGAAGAAGATAGGATGATATTCTCGGTTTTTTTCCCTCTCTCTTTCTTCTAGTTTTATCATCTCTATCTGGCAGTGCTCTTCCCTTACCTCCTCCAACACAAACTGTGTGCATGTTCTCTCTCTGACTCTGATGGTTGATTATGTTACTGTTCAATACACCCCCATTTTTTTTTGCCTTGCCATAAAGTAGTTAACACATTTTCCTGAGCAAATACCTGTGAAAACAGATCTTTTTCAGATCTTCCATGTAACGTGTACAAATATCCTGCAGAGGATCTTGCTTTAGGGGGCTGGTATCCACTAGATTTTCATTCCAGGAATCAATCCAGGGCTCAACACTTTCTTCTATACATTTCAGGATCTCTTTATCATGAGGAGATGTAATTTGAGCACCTGTTTCCCAATAGACCTGAATGATTTAAGAACAAAATTTTAATAAACATTCATCAAAGAACCTACTATGTGCAAAGCACAAAGATACAAAACTGGAAAAAAAAAAAAGCTCCTTAGGGAGCTTAAAATCAAATGGGCAGATGTGGCATTTACATAAATTAGCATGATCTGTGATAAAGAATCAAAACTAGAGAAGTATGCTAAGAAAGTTAAGGGAAAAGTTAAGGAAAGTGAGATCATTTTTTTAGCTAAAAGACTCAAGTAAATCCCCAGGAAGGAGGAAACTCCTATTCTTGATAAGGACTTCAAAAGATAAGATGTACAATTTTGATAACGGAGAAACACTAAACCCAAATGGACAAAACCCAAAAATAACAGAATTTAAAATTGGAAGCAGGATGAAATTAGAGAACAACTGGAAGTCCAGTTGGGCTAGAAAGTGGAGTATGTAAAATAAAGCTAAAGATAGGCCTGAATCAGACTGGAGAGGTATTAAATGCTACACTAAAGACTTATGTGATGAACAACATAATTAAAATTATCTGATTTACCTTTCATTAATTCCAATGAAAATTTGGCTTTCTATAAAATATATATTGAGCTAATGAACCATTAAGTGACATTTCACATAGATCAGTCCAATTAATGCTGATTATGGTAGTGACCATTCCAGGATTCTCAGTAAAAAGAAAGCATATATATATTTTTAACAAAAGCAGAATATATATGAAAATTAATTAATTAATGAGAATCAATTAAAACAACTCATCACCACAAATCAAGTCATAATCTCAGATATTCAACTCTACATACATAAGGCAAGGGGGAAAAGAATGTTAAAATTATCTCTAAGGTCCCTTCCCACTTATTTAGCTAAATTTCCCATGTAGGAACCTCTCCTCAGGACTCTTAATAGATTATCACATATAGTTTCTTCTCCTTCTTCTTCTTTTTATATTTTGATAGTATTTTATTTTTCCAAATACATGCAAAGATAGTTTACAACATTAATCTTTGTAAAATCTTGTGTTCCAAATATTTCTCCCTCTTGCCTCTCTTCCCCACTTCCCAAGATAGCAAGCAATCATGATACAGATTAAACATGCAAATCTTCCATATAGTTTCTATTTGAACACATACAGTGGGGAAGGTCAGCTTTTATATGAATCAGGGAACACATCATTTCATGAGATAGCCCTTGTTACTAGCCAGTCCTTTAGTATGTTGAGTTTGCTTGGATCTCTAATTTTTATTCATTAGTTTTAATTCTTTCATTTGAAATACCACAAGAGCTTATACTTCTTTCTGCTTGAAAAATATAGTGATCCTCTAATTCTTAGGCCTCCTTCCTTAAACTTCTTCCCCCATTTCCTATCTTATTACTTTCTTATTCCTTGAGGAGGAATACTGATGTTTCCCATTTTCTCTAGGCAACATATTACAAAAACAGTATTAGAACAGTACTTATATGTAAATTCTTTTGTCTAATCTGAATGAAAAATTCTTCTTTAACTCTCAATTCTCAAACAATGTTTGGCACCAAAATCTTTTATGATTATTCTTATAAAAAGCCTTATTATTATTGAAACTGGAGCAACTTAAGAAGAAACTCTAAACTCCTAAAAAATGGATGAGAGTGACAACCAGAATTAGATTGGAAACAATTCAATCTAATAAATTCATTACCTACTTTTATTCTAGGACAGAATGATTAGGTTAAGCAAAGAAATCTATATGATACATCAAAAGCTAAGTGATGAATCACAACTACTCAACGAACTTTTGTCTAAGTTATGGAGCTGCTCCTTTGGAACTTTGTTATATTTCCAAATAAACACAACTATAACTCCAAAATGACTTGTGTCAGAAAGCTTTCCAAGGTAAGAAGAATCCCACTCCTCTGTATTTTCTTTCTCGAAGTAAAGATCTTAAATGTGGAGTCATGAAACTTTGGTCCTGCAAGGCTCCAGGTACATCACTGTACTTTTGGGAATCTTGGTTTTCTAACAATAATGGTCAAAGGATATATTTAGGCTAGACAGAAAAAAAAAACTGGTCCTCAAGTTGTGGTCTGCCAAACTCTTCAAAGCTTCCTCTTCCTCCACATTTTTCCTTATCCCCTCAAGTCGGGAATGAACTCTATTCTTGAAACTCCAATAACACTCCCCCCCGCCTTACACTTGTGTCTTATTCAGACTTATTTGTGTATGTGTAGCATCCCTCTTGTCACCCAAGACTAAGCTTCAAAAAAAGCAGGGATGATGTATTATCAAAACTTTGTATGCTATGCCCAAAAAGTTATCAAACTGTGTATACCCTTTGACCCAGCAGCGCTACTACTGGGCTTATATCCCAAAGAAATACTAAAGAGCGGAAAGAGACATATATGTGCCAAAATGTTTGTGGCAGCTCTTTTTGTAGTAGCTAGAAACTGGAAGATGAATGGATGTCCATCAGTTGGAGAATGGTTGGGTAAATTATGGTATATGAAGGTTATGGAATATTATTGCTCTGTAAGAAATGACCAGCAGGAGGAATACAGAGAGGCCTGGAGAGACTTAAACCAACTGATGCTAAGTGAAACGAGCAGAACCAGAAGATCGCTGTACACTTCAGCAACAATGCTGTATGAGGATGTATTCTGATGGAAGTGGAAATCTTCAACATAAAGAAAAACCAACTCACTTCCAGTTGATCAATGATGGACAGAGGTAGCTACACCCAGAGAAGAAACACTGAGAAGTGAATGTAAATTGTTAGCACTAATATCTGTCTGCCCAGGTTGCATGTACCTTCGGAATCTAATGTTTATTGTACAACAAGAAAATGATATTCACACACATGTATTGTATCTAGACTATATTGTAACACATGTAAAATGTATGGGATTGCCTGTCATCGGGGGGGAGGGAATAGAGGGAGGGGGAGATAATTTGGAAAAATGAATACAAGGGATAATATTATAAAAAAAATATATATAATAAAAAATTATTAAGTAAAAAAAAATAAAATAAACTTTAAATCTGCTCTATTGCTCACAAAAAAAAAACTTTGTATGCTTACCCAGCAACAAACAGAGATATCTGCATGATAAATACTTAATCATTAGTAATAACTTTGAATAATTTTTACCTTTCTTTGAATCCCTAGAACTTTAATTATTTTTTGGTTTCTTTTAAAATTCTTCTTCTCTAGGCTAAACATTCAAGATTTTACAACTGTTTCTCAAATGATAACGTTTCTGATGAAAGAAACACAATTTCAAATTTAGATAAAGACCTCAAAAGCCATGTAATCATAACAATAGTCAAAAGTGAGTCACCATTATAACACATAAAATATGTACTTATCTAGCTTTCCCTGAATAACAGTGAGAGGAAACCCAACAGTTCTCAAAGCATTCTATTTTTTTAAAGATAGTTTTAACATTTAGCAATTTCTCCTGACAACAAACTTAAATTTTGTTATTGTTATTCACGTGTTTCAGTTATGTACAACTCTTTGTGACTCCCAATTTGATTTTCTTGGCATAGTGAACTGGTTTGCTATTTCTTTCTCCAGCTCATTTTAAAGATGAGATAAAGAGGGGTAAGTGACTTGCCCAGGGTCACACAGAGTAAGTATCTGAGGCCACATCTGAACTCAGATCTTCCTGACTCCCTCCCCACCCCATTCTATCCACTGTACCACCTAGCTGCCTAAACCTAAATTTACTGATTTTGCCCTTTGGTACCAAACAAAGTAAGTTGAATCCTTTTTATACATGATAGGCCTTCCAAGTATTTGAGCATAGCATCTATGTACCCTCGAAGATTCTCTTCTCCAGGCTAAATCATCCCATTTCCTTCAGCCAATTCTTATTTGAATTGACTCAGTGCCCTTCAACAATCTAGTCCCATCCTCTGGAAGTGGCTATTGCAAAAAGAACTGAACACAATACTGCAGAAGTGGTCTGACTAGGGCAAGAGTACAGTGGCTCTCCCTGAAATGCTCTGCCGAATGTTCAGCACTTGTTGTCCCACACACCCCCCTGCTGACTCAGAATGAACATATAATCTGCTACACCTCAGGTCTTTTGTTCTAAGCATACCTCCCTTACCTCACATTTATGAAGTATAAGACATTATTACATTTGCCCCAAATAAATTCCCTTTTATTAGATCCAGCCCCAGTGCTCTAGCCTTTCAACACCTTTTTTGGAAACTGTCGTCTAGAGTGTTAGTTCTCCTCAGCTTTGGGTTATATGCAAGTTTCTCACCTTACCATTTAAACCTTAATTGAAATAATTGATTAAAATATTGATAAAAATGGTAAATGATACAGGGCTAAAGAGAAATCGCAAGGGCATTCTACTGAAGAACTCTTGCCAAGTCATCACCAAACAAGCCATCACTATAAATCAAGCATTTCAAACATTCGGAATCTATCAAACTATACTACTGTCTAGCCCAAATCTTTCCATCTTTTCCAAAAGTATTAATAGTATGAGAAACTTTATTATATGAGTTCCTATCTTCCAATCTACCAGTTTAGTAAGTCTGCCAAAAAAGGAAATTAGTCTAGCATAACTACTTGATGATTCTTTGGAACCTTGATTTTCTAAATTTTACTAATTATCTCTTTAATAACTTATTCTAGATTTTTCCCCAGAAATTAAGCTTATTGGCTTATAGTTTTCAAGCTTGATCCTCTTTTTCTTTAAAAAAAAATCAAAACCTTTATTCTTCTCCAAAACTGTGCCATCTCTCCTATTCTACAAAATCTTTCAATTATGGACCATGGCTTAGCGATCACATCAGCCAATTCTGTCAATACCCAAAGGTATAGTTCATTAGATCCAGAAAATTTGAATTCATCAAGGGTAGTTGGGTTTTCTTTTACTATCTTCTTATTGCCTATTTAATGAAAACTATATCTGTGCAGTTATTGTGGCAGAAACAAGGTTTTATGACCTATAAAGCAGTCAGCAATTCTTTAAGTGACCTTTATGTGAACCATGACATTTTGCAAAAATAGCATATGGCTTTCCCTCTCCTCTGAGTACTCACTAATTTGTCAATGTCCATTCTAAAATATGGTGCCTGAAATTATGCCCTTGATATACTCTAACTAGTATAAGGTACAACAGTTTATCTATCTTGTACCTGTATTATCATTGTTTTTAATGATGCTTTTACAATTTTTTCCTATCATATCACCACTATTTTTACTTCATAACTGCTAACAAACTGAATATTCTTTATCCTATGTTTGAATGTTGAAGTTTGAACCTAAACACAGACCTTTTAGCATTAGTCATCCTAGTTTTATTTTTTATGTTTAACTCAACATTTTATCATTTAAAGATCATCTAGATCTTGATTTTATCAGACATCATATTAATTTTTTGTCAAAAAAGCATGGAACCCCATGTTTTACCTTGTATCCATTGTCTTCCTTACGGTTATGGGAAGCAGTAATCATTACACCTGCAACTGCTTTCAGTTCTTGAACGGCATAGGGCTGAAAAAGAAATAGTCATAAGTCTATTAATTATTTTGTTATTAAATTTGGTTTAAAAATAATCTGTTTTATTGTCTTTATATCCCCAGGGCCTAACATATATCAGGTTCTTAATATCTGCTGACTTATTATACAGTTTAATCATAGCTAACAATAAAAATTGCTAGCATTTACTTAGTATTAGTACTTCAACATTTATAAAATATTTTTACAAATATTATCAACTTTTATCCTCACAACAATCCGGGCATCAGGAGGACCTGACTTCAAATCCAGCTTCAGACACTTGACACCTAGTAGCTGTATGACTCTGTCAGGTCATTTAATTAAACAACAATAATCACAGCCACAACCCTTGTGCTATTATTGTTCCCATTTTGCAGATGAAAAAATTGAAGCTGATAAAGGTTAGTGTTGGAGGCCACATTTGAACACAGGTCTTCCTGATTCCAGGTGCAGCACTCTATCTGCTTTGCATTAAATATCAAAGTGCATTAAAGGGAGCAATAAAAAGGATACAACAAATAAAAGACACAGATTCATAGAGAATATAAATGACTACTTTTCTCTTATTTCCTTCTTGAGTATAGAGGGAAAATTGGAAAGAGAAATGAGAATGATGCAATAAAATCATGAAAACTAAATCAAGAGTTTAGTAAAGGAGACAAAAAAGGAGAAGAATGCTTTAAAAAACAAAAAAAGGGTACAAAAATTCACTGTAGAAAAAATTCCTCAAAAAGCAGAATTGGCCAAATGGAAAGTACAAAAGCTCACCAATGAAAATCATTCCTTAACAATTAGAACTGAACAAATGGAAGCTAGTGACTTTATGACAAATCAAGGAACAATAAAAACAAAACCAAAATAATGAGAAAAAAAGATACCATGAAATAACTCATTAGAAAAACAATTAATCTGGAAAATAGATCTAGGAGAGGTAATTTGAAAATCATCAGACTACCTGAAAGCCATGATCAAAAAAGGAGCCTAGACATCACCTTTTAAGACATTATCAGGAAAACTGCCCTGATATTCTAGAACCAGATATAAACTAGAAATTTAAAAAGTCCACTAATCACTTCCTGAAAGAAATCCCAAAAGGAAAACTGGTAAAGAATATTACAGCCAAATTCCAGAGCTCTTAGGTTAAGGAGAAAAATTTTTTTTATTCATTTTTCCAAATTATCCCCTCCCTCCCTCCACTCCCTCCCCCCGATGGCAGGTAATCCCATACATTTTACATGTGTTACCATATAACCTAGATACAATATCTGTGTGTAAATACCATTTTCTTGTTGCACATTAATTATTAGCTTCCGAAGGTATAAGTAACCTGGGTAGATAGACAGTAGTGCTAACAATTTACATTCGCTTCCCAGTGTTCCTTCTCTGGGTATAGTTATTTCTGTCCATCATTGATCAACTGGAAGTGAGTTGGATTTTCTTTATGTTGAAGATTTCCACTTCCATCAGAATACATCCTCATACAGTATTGTTGTTGAAGTGTATAGTGATCTGGTTCTGCTCATTTCACTCAGCAACAGTTGATTTAAGTCTCTACAAGCCTCTCTGTATTCCTCCTGCTGGTCATTTCTTACAGAGCAATAATATTCCATAACCATCATATACCACAATTTACCCAACCATTCTCCAATTGATGGACATCCATTCAACTTCCAGTTTCTAGCTACAACAAAAAGAGCTGCCACAAACATTTTGGCACATACAGGTCCCTTTCCACTCTTTAGTATTTCTTTGGGATATAATCCCAATAACAGCAATGCTGGGTCAAAGGGTATGCACAGTTTGACAACTTTTTGGGCATAGTTCCAAATTGCTCTCCAGAATGGCTGGATTCTTTCACAACTCCACCAACAATGTATCAGTGTCCCAGTTTTCCCACATCCCCTCCAACATTCATCATTATTTGTTCCTGTCATCTTAGCCAATCTGACAGGTGTATAGTGGTATCTCAGAGTTGTCTTAATTTGCATTTCTCTGATCAGTAGTGATTTGGAACACTCTTTCATATGAGTGGAAATAGTTTCAATTTCATCATCTGAGAATTGTCTGTTCATATCCCTTGACCATTTATCAATTGGAGAATGGTTTGGTTTCCTATAAATCAGGGTCAGTTCTCTATATATTTTGGAAATGAGACCTTTGTCAGAACCTTTCCTTTTAAAAATATTTTCCCAATTTGTTACTTCCCTTCTAATCTTGTTTGCATTAGTATTGTTTGTACAGAAACTTTTTTAGTTTGATGTAATCAAAATCTTCTATTTTGTGATCAATAATGATCTCTAATTCAAGGAGAAAATATTTCAAGAAGCCAGAAAAAAAAAAACAATTCAAATATCAGCCACATTAAGGATAACACAAGATTTAACAAGAATTGGAGGTTTTTAATATGATATTTCAGAGGGCAAAAGAGCTTGGATTACGATCACAATTTATATACCCAAGAGCAGCTAGGTGGCACAGTGGATAGAGCACCAGCCCTGAAGTTAGGATGACCTGAGTTCAAATCTGACCTCAGACACTTAACACTTCCTGGCTGTGTGACCCTGAGCAAGTTACTTAACCCCAACTGCCTCAGCAAAAAATAAATAAATAAATAAATAAAAATTGCATACCCAGTAAAACAGCATAATCCTTCAGGGGAAAAACTGGACCTTCAATGAAATAGAGGAGTTTTAAGCATTCTTTATGAAAAAATCAGAGCTTTATAGAAAATATGACTTTCAGATACAAGACTCAAGAGAAACATAAAAAGGTAAATAGGAAAGGAAATCACAAGGGACTTATTAAGGTTAATGTTTACTGTTTTAACTGTGAAGTTGACACTTGTAACTCATGAAATCAGGGCATTTAGAAGTAGTATATATAAACAGAGGGCATAGGTATGAGTTGAATATGAAGGGATAATATCTAAAGAAATAAAATTAAGGGGTGAAAGAGGAATGAATTTGGAGGAAGTGAAAAGGAGAGGCAGAATGGGATAAATTATTTCACATAAAAGAGGCCAAAAAAAGCTTTTATACTGATGGGGAAAAAGAGGGAAGTGAGTGAACCTTATTGGATCAAGGCAGAAAGATTTCTATACACAATTAAGAGAATATATTCTATCTTGCTCTACAGAAAAGTAGGAGGGGAAAAGGATAAAAGGAGGGTGAAGTAATAATAGATGGGAGAGATTGGGGGAAAGGACGGTCAGAAGCACAACATTCAAGAAGGAAGAGGGTGAAAGAAGAGATAAAACAGAATAAATTGGGACAAGAGGAGAGTAGAATAGAGGGAAGTGCAGTTAGCAATAGTAACTGTGGAAAAAACTTTGAAGCAAGTTTCTCTGATAAAGATCTCATTTCTCATTCAGGGAACTGAGTCAAATTTATAAAAATAAGCCATTCCCCGATTGATAAATGATCAAAAGATATTAACAATTTTCAGATGAAGTAACCAAAGCCATCTATAGCCATATGAAAAATGCTCTAACTCACTAATGATTGGAGAAATACATATTAAAATAATTCTGAAGTACCATTTCTTATCTATTAAACTGGCTAATAGAACAGAAGATGAAAATGATAAATGCTGGAGGGGATAGATATTAATGCACTGCTGGGGAGTTATAAACTGATTAACAATTCTGTACAGCAATTTGGAACTATGCCCAAAGATCTATAAAACTATTCATACCCTTTGACCTAACATTATCACTACTAGGCCTATATCCCAAAAGGGATAAAAAAAACAAAAAGGAAAAGGACCTTTTGTAAACAGTATTTATAGCAGCTCTTTTCTGGAGGTAAAGAATTAAAAATTGGGGGGATGTCCATCAACTGGGGAATGGCTGAACAAACTGCAGTATATGAGTATTTTGGAATATTATAGTGCAATTAAGAAATGACAAGCAGGATGCTCTCAAAAAAACCTGGAAAGACTTACATGAGCTGATGAAAAATGAAATGTACTGTATACAAAATAAAAGCAATATTTTAAAATTATATTTACAGTTAATATTTTAACTGTGAACAACTCTGCTATTCTCAGCAATACAATGGTCCCAAGATAACTCTGAAGAACTTTTGATGAAAAATACATATCCAGAGAAAGAACTGATATCTGAATACAAATTAAAACAAAAATGAAGGAAATAGAATTGGCAATGAAGAAGCAAAACCACTACTCTCTGTAATAATATTACTGAATACTTAACAGAAATCAACTAAAAAGCTAATTGAAATAACAACTACAAAAATGATACAGAACATAAAATAAACTCATATAAATCATCAGGATTTCTATAAATTACCAATAAAATTCAAAAGAAGGAAATAGAAAGAGAAATTCGATTTAAAATAACTGTAGTCAACATAAAATAATTAGGAATCTAACCTGCCAAGACAAACCCAGGAACTATGTGAACACAATTACAAAATATTTTTCACTCCAATATGAAGATAAATATTAAAAACTAGAAAAAAATATTGTTTATAGGTAGGCTAAGCCAACATAATAAAAAATGGCAACTCTAAATGAATTTACTTATTCAGTGCCATACCAATCAAACTAACAAAAAATTATTTTATGGATCTAGAAAAATAGTAACAAAATTTTTCTAGAAGAACAAAATTCATCTGGAAGAATTTCAAGAATATCAAATGTCAAGAATATCAAAGGAATTAATGAAAAAAGTATGAAGGAAGATGTCGCAACCACACCAGACCTCAAAATGTATTACGCAGCCCTAATCAAAACAAATCTAATATTGGCTAAAAAATAAAATGGTGGATCAATCAAATTAGCCACACAATATGCAGTAGTAAATAACCATAGTAATCTAGTGTATCATAAAGCCAAAGATCCAAATTTTGGGGATAAGAAACTATTTGACAAAAATTGTTAGGAAAATTAGAAAATCGTTTTGCAGTATAAATATATTGAGGGGCAACTGTAAAGAATGTGTGCAATGGAGAACTATGTGATCTATAAATTTTTGTTTGATTAAATGAAAAAGCCAGAAAAAAAAAGAAAACAGTTTTGCAGGAACTAGGTATAGGCCAACATCTCACACTGTATATCTATCCCAAAGAGATATAGGGGTGTGTGTGTGTGTGTGTGTGTGTGTGTGTGTGTGTGTGTGTGTGTATTTTAAAGAAAAAAGAACCCGCTTGTATAAAGTTATTTACAACAGTTCTTTGCAGTATCCATTAGTTGGGGAACAATTGAACAAACTGTAGTAGATGATTGTGACAGAATATTATTATGGTACAAGAAATGATAAGTAGGATGCTGTCGGAAAAACTTGGAAAGACTCACATGAACTTATGTGAAGTGAAATGAGCAGGATCAGAAGAACATTGTACACAATAAGAGCAATATTGTATGATGATCAATTGTGAATAACTTAGCTATTCTTATCAATATGATGATCCAAGACAATTCTAAAAGACTCATAATAAAAAAAAATGCTATCTGATGAAGATCATAGCAGACTACATTTATTTTCTTTATTTTGATCTATTTTCTTGTACTACATAACTAATATGGAAATGTGCTTTGTGTGAGTGTACATATATAACCTAGATCAAACTGCTTGTCATCTCAAGAAGGAGGGAGTACAGGAAAGAAGGGAAAGAATCTGGAGCTCAAAATTTTAAAAAATATTAAAAATTGTTTTTATATGTAATTGGAAAAAATAAAATATTATTTAAAAAAAGAATGTAAAGGTGTTCTGAGACCAAAATATTTGAAAATCACTGTAGCAGACTGCTGTTGGACTCAGTCACTACCATCCAAATGGAAAACTCTGTCAGTTCAGTAATAGAATTGCAGATTCCCCTTTGGTCTGTACTTCCTGCCTTGATATTTTACTGCAGGCTTTAGACCAGGCTGGAGCCTGAAATTAAGGTATCTCCTACTTTTTCTTTTGAGGTTAGAACTATGTAGCTGTTGCTTGTTTCTGAATATTTTCCTCACAGCTTTAGGGTCTTTGACTACCATTCATTCTAGAATGCTACCTTTAATTCAGATCTCCTCACAAAAATTCTCCATTCTACTTTGGATCTGTGACTGCCAGTTGATACATGTTCCTGTACAAGGTCGGCCTCCTTTGTATGGGTCTGAGATTTCGTCTTGCCCCAGTGCTTAGCGTCTCTCTATGCTAGAATATTCGGCAGTTCCATTCCTGGCTAGAAAAGTGTCCATGAACCTCTCCATACATCTCTCTTTAATAAGCTGCTGGAAAAAAAAAAAAAACCAAACCAAACCAAACCAAAACAAAACAACAAAAAAAACTTCTGTGTATTTTTTTAATTTACCAATTAGGAGTGGGTCTGATGTATTTTCCAAATCTGTATAGAGGAGTTCTAATGGAAATCTCAACTATGTATCTTCCTGCTATTCCATCATCTAGGCTTGGCTCATGCACTGACTATCCACGTTCATTTTTTTCTTAGTACCTAGCTGTGCAAAGTGGACAAGAGCAAAGGACGGCAAGGATGGAGAGTGGGACAGAAGTTGTCTAAAGAAAGAGCCAATTATCTGGATTGAGAAATGTGTCAGGTGTCTGGACTAACTTGAGGGGCCCAGGGTGAGGGGGGAAAAGCCCATAGTGTGTGCCTCTGTGAGTGTGTGGGAAGAATATGTGCAAGAGACTAGGGAAGAGAGAAGGCAGAAAAGTGGTTATTCCCTTCCCTTCCTCTCCTCCTCCTCTTTCTCTCTATTCCTGCTGCCACCCATAACATGTGCAACCTGCAATGGCAGCAGCAGTAGCACCAGCCAAAGTTTGCATTCTAATGGGCAAAAAACAAGAAAAGAAGAGATTAACTAGGGTAAGGGCATGGTGACATAATTAAAATGACCTAGAAATCCTGTGAAGGCTTGGGTCTAGGAAAGATAAAGGCTTTGGCCTGTCATTTTGCAAAGTGGTCTCAAGAGCAGAATCGAGTAGAGACTGCCAGAGGAAGCATGGCATAGGAAAGTCCAGTAAGTGTGATACTATATATCAACGTCTATTTGATCCTTGTATACCAAAATATTTGTAGCAACTTTTTGTGGTGACAAACAAGTAGAAATTAAGGGGGAAAGAGTATTCATCTATTGAGAAATAGATGAACAAATTAAATAGTATGTAAATGTATTTCATTACTATTGTGCTATAAGAAATTGTGAAAGGGACAATTTCAGAGAAATCTAAGAAGAGTTGTATGAACTGATATAGAGTGAAATAAAATCAAAAAGAACAAAGTATGCATAACTTCAACATTGTTAAGATAAACAATTTTCCAAGATTTAGAGTTTCTGATCAAGGCAATGGGCAAATTGCCTTGCACAATTCCAGATGATTCTAATTCCTATCTTCTGACAGAGGTAATATACTCAAGATGAAGACTGAATTTTAGAAATGACTCAAGTGAGATATCTTTTTTTTCATTATGTAAATTTGTTATGAGAATTTTTCTTCTTTTCTTCCTAAAGAAGAGAGAAAAAGAGTTGTGTTCACTGAAAAAATTTTAGGGGGTAGAGCCAAGGTGAAAAGGCAGGAACTCACCCAAGTTCTCCCCAGTTGCCCTTCCAACAACTTTAAATGATGCCTCAAAACAAATACTGGAGCAGCAGATCCTACAAAAGGACAGGATGAAACAACTTTCCAGTTCAAGTCAACTTAGAAAAGTTCTATCACACAAAGTGAGAATGAAGTGCATTCCAGTACAGGCTTTGCCCCAGCACACTAGCAGCAGACTTTAGAGGTGACCAAATCAATGCTGCAGTGGTTGCTTCCAGCACACTAAGTGCACATATCAAAAAAAGGCCAAACAACTTGTTAAAGGAAATTATAAGAGTCCCTCTGCTGGCACTGGGTGTACCAGTGGACTATGTTGTATTATACAGACTAGGTTCTGGATCCAGGTCACAGGCACCAAGTGTAGAGGAGCACTAGACTAGCATACCAGAGTTTATGGCCACAGGGAAGCCCATTATATTACATTATATTACAGACTGAAAAAAAAAAAAAAAAAAGAGTACCTGTATTTTCTCACAGACTACAGCACAAGCCAAGAAAGTTAAACAGACATCTCTTTAGATGACATTATTTGTTTGGAAGAACTGAAAGCTTACAAACCTGTAGAACTAGCATCAACTTTGTGAATATTATAAAAGATCTTTTTTTTCCAAAAAAATCTTGAAGTTTGGGACAATACTTCCAAGACTGCTCAAGTAAGCATGGCATAGAAAAGTTCCATCCCATAAACTTTAATATGCAGTTAAAAGTCAAGAAATAGGCTGAAAAAGAAATTAACAACAAAAAAGAATCTTGACCAGAGAAAATTACTATGGTAACAGGGATGATCAAAAAACAAATTATATATACATCAGACCCACTCCTAATTGGTAATTATAATATATATGCGTTTAAATACATTATCTGCTACTTATTTCCCTTGTAACTTTGGGCTAGATATTTTATCTTCCTAGGCCTTATACATATAAATCAAACTGTGTGGCTACTTACACAACATACTTACCACAAAAGGTGTAGGAACATATCTTGAGAACAAATACACAGGCACTCCTTTGGACAGCAAAACTGCAGCAGTTAATTTTGCAAGTCTACAAAGAAAATATTATACTTAGTCTCAGATTTTACTTTTCTTTTCAGAGACTTAACTTCTGAAAAATATTCATGCTACTCTGCATTAAAATATGAAAGATAATACACAGCATCAAGTAGTCCAATTTCAAAATCACTGGCTGATTATCTAGGCCCTAAAATCCAATTTAATTCTCATATTTAAAAAAAAAAAATCTGACATTTCTAAACCACTAAGAGAACAGGCTCTTTTCTCTCTCTTTCAATTAATGATTCTAAAAAGTCAGTCAAGTGGCCAAAGAACAAAAAATTCCAAGGAGGAAAAACAAAACATGTAAGGTATTCAAAATTTTTCTCTTAATAATTAAGATTTCACAGAAAACCACAAAAAGATTAACCTATACACCAATATTCATTAACAATCACAGCAAAGTTAAATAGGGTAAAATGCAGAAGTAGCCCTTTTTTTCAGCTCCACATTCTTAATCTGAAGTTAAAATTATAGCAATACAACTTAAACTATAAAATAACAAAAACTTATATTTTTAAGAAATTTATTCCAGTTACAAGTCAGTTTCTGGTAACATTTATTCTGGAATTTGAGTCTTTCAAATACAATTCAGCAAATCATGATCATATTTTTAATAATCTCATATTTCATGGATCCAATTTAAAAGCATTTATACAACTGGATAAATGTCATATTGTTTTCTATCCTAATCCAGTTCAATAGTTAATTTTTTGAAATATGGATAGTGGACACGATCAACTATGATAGATTTAACTCTTCTCAGCTATGCAGTAATCCAAGACAATTCCAACAAAATGCCATCTGTATTCACAGAGAGGACTATAGAGACTGAATATGGATCAAAATATACTATTTTCACCTTTTTTGTTTGTTTGTTTGCCTTTTCCTTATGGTCTGATTTTTCTTGCACAACACAACAAATACTGGGAGAAAAAAATTTGGAACACAAAATCTTATCAAAATGAATCCTGAAAAATCTTTATATGTATTTGGAAAAATGAAATACTATTGAGAAAAAGCCAAGAAATATATACAGTGTACCTCTGACTGCTACAGCTGCTGGTCACCTGGCCCCTGGTGTCATAGCCGACAACAAAGCCTCTTTGCTTTAAGTCTGAAAAACATCTCTCAAGGTATTTGTACATCCCCTAGAACAGATAAAACATTAAATGGTTAGTTCATAGCTAATGCCTTCACTTCACAGCCTTCAATTCAGTTATTTATTTATTTATTCATTCATTTATTTACTGGTATCCAAGTAGTATGTTCTCAGGTTCCCTCTTTAACTCCAATACTCCTAGAGAGGTTATTTGATGTGCAGAAGCAAGGTGGTGATTCACTTACTACCTTTAGTTAAAATATATAAAACTTCTTCATAAAAAAAGCAGACCCAATTTAATAGGGAGTAACAAAAAAGTATAAATATACCTAAAAGCTAAAATATTTCACAGCAAAAATGAAAACCAGTTAATTAGTTTCCAACTGCTACATTTCCACAAATGAAAACTTTTGCTATTTATTCCCTTCTCTACTATATGGGGTTAAAATGTTCAAAATTGGACTCTGCCTGCAAATTTTTATAACAACCATTTTCAATGGTACTACCTAGTTTTATCTGGGTTATTTTTTAATCCCTCTATGTAAACAAGTCTGTTGTATACCAATTGAAGAGAAGTTTCTGGCATCTATTTTTTCTTCTGCATTCTCACTGCCATCAATTCAGACTGATATTCTTCCAACAACCAAATATTCAATGGCTTGTTAGGTGCTAAGTCCATACTCAGCACCTAAGCACTCAAGATCCTAGTCATAGGACTTGCCCAACTTCAATACTCTTTAATGACTTCCATAGCAATAATTAGGCTGCCTATGCTTCAATTAGTCTGCTTCCCTAATAATCTCAGCTTCAAGGGCCTTTTCTGTATGCCCAAATTTTATCCTGTCTTCAAGGTCCAACTCAAGTTCTGTCTCTTCCTAACAAACCTACCTTTGTCCTTTTTAATCTGACTCTTGTAGTTCACAGCATATGATCACATATTTGGTTACCTACAATCTTGTGTTACTTATAATATGTATGACTTATTTATAAATAGATTGTAGATGTGGAGTTAGAAAGCATAGTGGGGAAAGTATTGAATTGGGTATCAGAAGAACGCTGGACTAGAAGGAAAATAGTACGGGACAACAATCAGAAGACCTGATTAGGAACAGAAAACCTAATTTTAGATATATCATATAAAAGTTACATGATCTTGGTCTAATCATTACCTCTCTCAACCTCAGTTTTTTGGACTATAAAATAAAAATAACATTAAAGGAACTAGTATTAAATGGTATTAAGTTTAATACCATTTTGCAGATGAAGAAACTAAGGCCTAGGAAGATAAAATATCTAGCCCAAAGTTACAAGGGAAATAAGTAGCAGATAATGTATTTAAACGCAGGTTTATTAATTTAAAGTCTAGCACTATTATCTTTCTCACAAGTTTGTTCTATGTCTTAAAAGAAACAGTGAATAAGAAAGTACTATAAAATGTTATTTAAAATATAGTGCTTAGGGAGTATGTCATTTGTAATTTCTTTGTCACAAGACATTTAGGTAAGTCACATGAGAGAACCTTAATAAATAATTGATTAATTGAAATTTAGAATAGTAACATATGTAATAGGAAGAACTGAATTTGGGATCAGAACAACTGAGTTTAAGTCTAGCCTTCAATACTTAAAATTATGATTAAACTGAAATTTCTCTTTCTTTCTTCATCTGTAAAATGAGGATTAAAAACCTTTATACTACTTAAACTTTACAGGGAGAGTACAAGGTATACAGTATAATTTTTGGCATTTATTTTAAAGATCCATGTATTTTATGTGATTATTTTTCAACCAATACAGATCATAACATTTTCATCCCTCAGTAGACTATTTCTAACTTATAGCAGCTAAAAAAAAGTCATCACTTACTAAGGAGCTTTTCTGTATTTATAAAACCAGTTCTTAAATCACAGTCTATTAAAGAGGTAATATTCTAAGCTTTTACAACTTGGTAGAAAGATATCAAAGCTTACATTGCACTAGCATGGATTTCAAGAGCCATGGATCAGATCCATGCAGCAATGAAGTATTAGTCTTACTACTGTATCTGCCATATTGCTCATAGGGTTTGTGGGAGAGGAATGATCCTCATCCTCTAATCATGTCACTGAATAAAAAGTTTTTAATCCTCTAAGTGTTTTCACACTCATTTACAATTATAAGCCTTAAATGGAAGAAAGTACCATATCACACTTGCAAGAACTATTACTGCAAAATCTGTATTATTTATAAAACCCTTAATTCAGAACTGCCTTTTTAAGGTACCAAAATATTATAAAATCACACACTTTCAACAACAAATACTATATTAAATAGATTTGAAAACCTCAAGAGTATTCAAAAGGACAAAGGGTTGGTGTAGGCCTAGTCTGCTTTCTCCACTACTTTAAGACTACCATCTCTTGGGGATTACAAAGCAACTTATGCTTCCTTTCCTTCTGGGTCTTAATTTCCTCATTTGTAGGTCCTAGATGAACTCCAATATTCCTTCCAGCTCTTAATCTATGATTATATGATCCTTGAATATTTTACTTTTACTACAATATTTTGGTTCCCTTGGTAAAGTGATAAAGCACAAGTATGTTCAGATCCCTGAGGTCTGATTTTTTTAACTACTAGCCAGATGCAACTTGGGTATTTTCTCACTCCCTTTGTATTAATTTGAAACACTATAATTCACTCCCTAACTTCAACCCATAAAAGGTTGCTAAGTAACTGAGTTATTACCCTCTCAGAATAACCAGAAGGATACCCATATGTAGAGCCAGACTGTGACCTTTAAGGTAAACAGATGGCTTCCAAAAAGAGCCACAGGAATGCCCAAGGGTCACAAGTTGGTATGTAATTTATACTGCAGAAGATCTTCCTCCCAATAAAAGAAATGAACAGATAATCACTATCCAATACAGTAAGAAAAAAAAAACAAAAGGAATCTTAAAAAACTTGTATACATGAAATATTTTAGTGCATACCTGTGTTGACTGTATTACTGTAAGATCATTAATATAGCAAAATCCTGCTCCCATGGCAGAACGAAGCCCAGCAGTGCCAAAAGTCATCCTGCAACAAAGGCGATCTCTTAGTTCCTTGTTCATTCCATTCCGTAACAGATTCTCAATTTGTTCTTTTGTCTTGGGATTCTATAAAAAATGTAAAATGTAATTTGTATGAAAAACTATGAACAAAATTATAAAATTTTAAACACTTCTAAAGATACTGCATAATAACTAGTTCATTATAAATATTAAAATATGATATATGGACATTTTAACTGTGAAACTTATATATGTGTATGTGTGTATTGAACATGAGTAGATGGCTTGCTAGACAAGAGTATTTAACATGGATCAGGAAACCTGAGTTCAAACCCTACCTCAGAATCTGTGTAACTCTGGGTAAGTCATTTAATCTTTCTCAGCTTCAGTTATCTATATAATGGGAATAATAATAGCATCTATGGCTCTTGTGAGGATTCAATAAAATAACATATTTACATACATACCTACATATCTACTACATATACAAATGTATGAAACACTTTATAAATCTTAAAATTCCATATGAATGCCATTACTATAATGATGATGATAATGATACCACCTTACTCTAACTTAACTAATATAGGGAACTTAACTTCCTTAACAATTTATAATCTTAAAGAATTGCCTTGAGCACTGAGAGGTTAAATGACTTAGAATACTATGGCCATGATGTATTAGAGGCAGAATGTAAATGAAATGGAAGAATATTATACACTAAGAAATGACTAATATGAATAATTCAGAGATACATGAGAGAATTTATATCGATACAAACCAAAATAGGCAGAACCAATAAAGTATATACAAAATGAGTATAATATAAATGAAAACACCATTTAAGAAAAGTCAAATTCCAAGAAACTGAAAACTAGATGAAGGTCCTAGAGAACAATGGAAAAAAAAAATGCATCCTTCCTCATGGCAAAAAATGGATTAGGATAGAATATTGAACACATTCTCAGGTAGGGCATTGTAGACAGTTTCACTTAATGATTGCTAGTTCTATCTCCTTAAGGTTTGCTTCTATCTGTTCTATATTTATTCATTTATACATGTTCTGCTCCCAATGAGAATGTGAGTTCCTTGAGAGTGAGAGCTGATCTTCTGGGGGTAGAGCTAAGATGGTGGATATAAAATAAGGAAACTGCTTGAGCCCTCCCAGTTTCCCTTTAAAACCACATGAAACCACTCTTTAGCTCAAGATGGACCAGAAAAGATTCAAGAATGCCCAGCTCAAACAAATTCTGGGAAAGCCAGTGAAAAGATCTTAATTAAAACAAATTAGCAACTAAGATCCTCAATCTTGGATCAGCAGAGGAGCAGATGAGTGAAGCAGCCTTCAGTCAGAAGGCTTGGAACATCAGGCTGTTTCTGAAAAGAACAGGCAAAACTACCCCTGAAAACACAAAGGGCCCCTGTCCTCAAAGCCAAGACTCAGAGCTACACAAAAAGCTTGGGACAGCACTCCCTTTACCCCAGGAGCAGAGCTCAACAATAAAAGTTAAAAAAAAAAAGAAGAAGAAAGAAGAAAGAAGAAAGAAGAAAGAAGAAAGAAGAAAGAAGAAGAAAGAAGGAAGAAGAAAGAAGAAAGAAGAAAGAAGAAAGAAGAAGAAAGAAGAAAGAAGAAAGAAGAAGAAGAAGAAAGAAGAAAGAAGAAAGAAGAAAAGAAGAAGAAAGAAGAAGAAGAAGAAGAAGAAGAGAAGAAGAAGAAGAAGAAAGAAGAAAGAGAAAGAAGGAAAGAAGAAGAGAAGAAGAAGAAGAAGAAGAAGAAGAAGAAAGAAGAAGAAGAAGAAGAAGAAAGAAAGAGAAAGAAGAAAGAAGAAAGAAGAAAGAAGAAAGAAGAAAGAAGAAGAAAGAAGAAAGAAGAAAGAAGAAGAAAGAAGAAAGAGAAGAAGAAGAAGAAGAAGAAGAAGAAGAAGAGAAGAAAGAAGAAAGAAGAAAGAAGAAAGAAGAAAGAAGAATAGAAGAAGAAAGAAGAAAGAAGAAAGAAGAAAGAAGAAGAAGAAAGAGAAAGAAGAAAGAAGAAAGAAGAAAGAAGAAGAAAGAAGAAGAAGAAGAAGAAGAAGAAGAAAGAAGAAAGAAGAAAGAAGAAGAAGAAAAGAAGAAAGAAGAAAGAAGAAAGAAAGAAGAAGAAGAAGAAGAAGAAAGAAGAAAGAAGAAGAAGAAGAAAGAAGAAAGAAGAAAGAAGAAAGAAAGAAAGAAGAAAGAAGAAAGAAGAAGAAGAAGAAAGAAGAAAGAAGAAAGAAGAAAGAAGAAAGAAGAAAGAAGAAAGAAGAAGAAAGAAGAAGAAGAAGAAAGAAGAAAGAAGAAGAAGAAGAAAGAAGAAAGAAGAAAGAAGAAGAAGAAGAAAGAAGAAGAAGAAAGAAGAAAGAAGAAAGAAAAAGAAGAAAGAAGAAAGAAGAAAGAAGAAAGAAGAAAGAAGAGAAAGAAGAAAGAAGAAAGAAGAAAGAAGAAAGAAGAAAGAAGAAAGAAGAAAGAAGAAAGAAGAAGAAAGAAGAAAGAAGAAGAAGAAGAAGAAGAAGAAGAAAGAAGAAAGAAGAAGAGAAAGAAGAAAGAAGAAAGAAAGAAGAAAGAAGAAAGAAGAAAGAAGAAGAAAGAAGAAGAAGAAGAAGAAAGAAGAAAGAAGAAAGAAGAAAGAAGAAAGAAGAAGAAGAAAGAAGAAAGAAGAAAGAAGAAAGAAGAAAGAAGAAGAAGAAGAAAGAAAGAAGAAGAAGAAAGAAGAAGAAGAAGAAGAAGAAGAGAAGAAGAAGAAGAAGAAGAAAGAAGAAAGAAGAAAGAAGAAAGAAGAAAGAAGAAAGAAGAAAGAAGAAAGAAGAAGAAAGAAGAAGAAAGAAGAAGAAGAAGAAGAAAGAAGAAAGAAGAAAGAAGAAGAAGAAAGAAGAAGAAAGAAGAAAGAAGAAAGAAGAAAGAAGAAGAAAGAAGAAAGAAGAAGAAGAAGAAGAAAGAAGAAAGAAGAAGAAGAAGAAGAAGAAGAAAGAAGAAGAAAGAAGAAAGAAGAAGAAAGAAGAAGAAGAAAGAAGAAGAAGAAGAAGAAGAAGAAGAAGAAAGAAGAAAGAAGAAGAAGAAGAAGAAAGAAGAAAGAAGAAAGAAGAAGAAGAAGAAGAAGAAAGAAGAAAGAAGAAAGAAGAAGAAGAAGAAGAAAGAAGAAGAAGAAGAGAAAGAAGAAGAAGAAAGAAGAAAGAAGAAAGAAGAGAAGAAGAAGAAAGAAGAAAGAAGAAGAAGAAGAAAGAAGAAAGAAGAAAGAAGAAGAAGAAGAAGAAGAAAGAAGAAAGAAGAAAGAAGAAAGAAGAAAGAAGAAAGAAGAAAGAAGAAAGAAGAAAGAAGAAAGAAGAAGAAGAAGAAGAAGAAGAAGAAGAAGAAGAAGAAAGAAAGAAGAAGAAGAAGAAAGAAGAAGAAAGAAGAAGAAAGAAGAAAGAAGAAAGAAGAAGAAGGAAGAAGAAGAAGAGAAGAAGAAGAGAGAAGAAGAAGAGAAGAAGAGAAGAAGAAGAAGAAGAAGAGAGGAAGAAGAGAGAGGAAGGAGAGGAGGAGGAGGAGAGGAGGAGCAGGAGGAGGAGGAGGAGGAGGGAGAGAGGAGGAGGAGGAGGAGGGAGGAGGAGGAGGAGGAGGAGGAGGAGAAGGAAGGAGAAGGAAGGAGGAGGAGGAGAGGAGGAAGAGGAGGAGGCGAGGAGGAGGAGGAGGAGGAGGAAGAGGAGGAGGAGGGGAGAGGAAGAGAGGAGAGGAGGAAGAAGGAAGAAGAAGAGGAAGGAATAGAGGAAGAAGAGAAGAAGAAGAAAAGAAGAAAACACCAACTCAGATGAGGACAAAAAGGAAATCTCAAAAGAGTGATATGAATTTGTCTCAATCCCAAAGAAGTTTCTTGGAAGTGCTCATAAAAGGCAAGTAAGAGAGGTAGAAGAAAAAAATACAACTGGCCCAATGGGAAAAAAAAATCCACTAAAGAAAACAATACCTTCAAAGGTAAAATTAACCAAATAGAAAAAGAGATTCAAAAGCTAATTGAAGAAAATTACACACTAAACCCCAGAATGGGGCAAATGGAAACTAATGACTTTATGAGGCAGCAAGAATCAGTTAAACTAGTAAGAATGGGAAAAAAAAAAAAGGAAGAAAATGTGAAATATTTCATTGGAAAAAACAGCCAAATAGATCCAGAAGAGACAATTTAAAAATTATTGGTCTATTTCAAGACCATGACCAAAAAAAGAGCCTGGATAGCATTCTTCAAGAGATCATTAAGGAAAACTACCCCAATATTCTAGAAACAGAGTGGGAAATACTCATTGAAAGAATCCATCGATTACCTTTGGAAAGAGATCCCACAAGGAAAAAACCCTAAGGAACATTGTTGCAAAATTCCCAAACTACAATCTCAAAGAAAAAATACTGCAAGCTGCTAGGAAAAAAAAAACCAATTCAAATATCAACAGTCATGTTTACCCAGGTTCTGGCAGCTTCTACAATAAAAGATCGAAGGGCCTGGAATACTATATTCTAGATGGCAAAGGCTCTAGATGTTACAACCAAAATTAACTACCCAGCAAGATTTAACATCATCTTTCAGGGGAAGCAGCAATAAATCTTCAATGAAGAAAGATTTTCAATCATTTGTATTTAAAAAAACAAAAAAACACCCCAGAACAAAACAGAAAATTTAATCTACAAACCCAGGATTCAAAAGAATCATAGAACGGTAAACAGGGGGAAATATATATTATTAAAAGTTAAACTGTTTACATCCCTAGATAGGAAAACAATATCTCTAACTCTTGAGAACTGTATCAGTCACAGAGGCAGACAAAAGGGGGAAACTACATGGACTAGAAGTGTGGTTATAAATGGACTCCGATATGATATCAAAGAAAAAGACACTAAATGGTGGAAAAAGGTCTGTATTGAAAATAAAAAGAAAGGGGAGATATAATGGGACAAATTAGATCACATGAAGAGGTACAAAAGATCTATTACAGTATAGGGAAAGAAGGGAGGGGAATGAACATTGTCTGAAGCATGATCTCATCAGTTTTGCCTTGAAGGGAATAACTTAATTATTCAGTTGGGTATAGAAATTGATCTAATACTGTAAAGAGAAAGAGGAAATAAAATGGAGGGGTAAGGCAGAAGGGAAGACAGAAACACTATGAAAAAAGGTAAGAGAAAGGGAGAAAAGACAGAAGAAAAGGTAGTGGATAACGTAGGTTAAAAAAAACAAACAAACAAAAAAAAAAAACACTATGGCTGTCTGATATGCAAACACCTCCAGCCTAGCTCTGCAGAAATATTAAGTGGGGACCCTTTTGGCTAGCTAGTTGTGGTTAGAACCTCAAAAGGAAACACAGAGACTTTCATCTACTGAACTGTTTGTCGAGTTGGAGTTTGAGTCTGGGAAGACTGAGTGAACCTCAGTTGATTGAGAACACCAAGCCCAGCTGTGCAGCTAAGACATGGCCTTGAGCAAGAAGGAACCAGTACCCTGAGTGCAGAAACAGTGGGGCAGGGATGCTGCTGGCTATGGGCACTTGCAAGAGGGAAAAGCTCTTGATTTGGGGTTCCTGATCAGAGTGGAGAGCTGAAAGTAATCTTAAAGCACTATCTCTTCACACTACAATTAGAGGTGCTTACATTAATACCTTTTATTTTTAAGAAATGAATCAGCAAAGAAGAATGAACCCCACCACTGAAACATATTATGGGAACAAGAAAAGACCAGGATTCATCTTCAGAAGACACTTAAAAAAAAAAAAAAGCTTCTACCCCAAAAAGCAAGTTGAAATGCCTCACTGCCCAAAGAATTTATAGAAGAACTCAAAAAAGAATTCAAAAATGAAATGAGAGACATTGAGGAAAAACTAAAGAAAAAATTAAAACCATCCAAGGAAAACAAGAATTTGAAAAAACGTTAACTAATTAGAAAAGGAGGTACAAAGTCACAAAGATAAAAAGAACTCTTTGAAAATTAGAATTGGGTAAGGGGAAGCCAGTGAAGCTATGAGAAACCAAGAAATAACAAAACAGAAAATTGTGATCAAAAAGAGAATCTTGAAACAATGCAGGGAAGTGTCCTGGAGTGATAAAACATAAGGGGAAAGTACAAACAGAAAAAATCCACTGATCACCACATCAAAGAGAATCTTTGTGGAAAACACATAGGAATCTTATTGCCTAATTTTGAAAACTCTGTATCAAAGAGAAAATTTTGCAAGAAACAAGAAAAAAACAATTCAAATATTTTTGAGCTACATTAGAATTGTACAAGACTTCTCAGCAGCTACAATAAAAGATTGCAGGACTTGGAATCATATCTAAAAGAACTAGCTAGGCCTCTGGCCAAAAAAATCATATCCAACAAAATTATCTATAATTTTCAATAAGAAAAAAGGTACATTCAACAAACTTGCAGATTTTCAGGACTTTTATTAGCTAAAATTAACAGAAAATTTAATATATAAGACCAATATCAAAGAGCAATTTTAAGGAACTCATATGGACAAACTTTAAACAAACTTTGCAAATGTGCAAAATGTTTGTTTTTTTTTTTGTTTTTTTTTTAATGGGAAATGCATACTTTATGTTTTAGATTTGCATCAATAATAGGGTAAATTGAAAAGAAAGACTGGCAAGAATAAAGGCAAAAATAGTAACTAGGTTATACAAATGAGATGCAGAGGAAGAATAGACACAGAGGCATTAGAGGAGGAAAGGAACTTACATCACGATTAGATTCAACAGACAACATTAGATACATAGATATCATGAAGGGTATAACACCCTCCAAAATTTATAAAGAAATAAAGGGGGTGATATAGGTGTATATGAAAGCAAAGGATGAGGGAAGAAGACAAGGGAGAGATTCCTGGGTGGGGGGAGGTTAAGTAACAAGCTAAATTATGGAACAGGATTTAATGAGTCACTAGGGATAGGAAAGACATGTGTGTATCTGGGGTATGTGTGTGTGTGTGTATGTATGTATGTAGTTATGTACATATGCATACATAAATATATCTTATCTTAATGTAGCTAGCTTGGGGATGAAAGGGAGATACATGTGTGTATGTATGTGAATGTATATATCTACATATGTATATGTAAATATATCCTTTCTTAATGAGCACTGGATATTTCTCTAGCTATTTAAGTTTCTTATTTCTTTAAGGAACAGGCAACTTTGTAATTAAATCTACACAAATATTTTGCATACTTTAGCATTTAGACCTCCATACATTGTGCAATTATGTGAAATGGAATCTCCCTTTCTATTATTATCTCTTGTATTGTTATTATTATTATTACATAAAACTGCTTATTTTGAAGACTACAACTTTACTGAAAATATTGTTTCAATTATTAGTCTTATTGATTTCCTAGGATTTTTTAAGTCATCAGTAAAACTCAGAATCTTATCTTTACTTTATCCTTTAATATAATTCTTATTTTTTTTTGAAAACATACTTTTTCTAGTAATAAACAATAATCCCTCTATGCCAGTGTTTTGTAGGGTTTTTAGCACAAATGAACAGTGTATTTTATCAAAGATTTTTCAGCACTTATTGAGATAATCATGTGGTTTGGGATGTTTGTTATTTTTAATATGATTCATTATATTGACTGTCTTCCTAATGCTGAGCCAACTTTGCCATCTCCTTGTTATAAATACATTTGGGTCATAATTAATTTCCTGATTGAATTGCTATAGTCTGCTTGACAGGATTTTACTTTAAAAATTTTAATCAAGGATAGTAAAAATCAAGTTGTAGTTCTTTTTCTCTTTGTGCTTTATCCTTGCTTGATTGAGGTATTGAATATGTTTTTTATTCTTTGTATATTATAATGTTTATAAGGTTATTGATAATTGTTAAGTCTATAATAAAAAAGAAAACGTTAAAAGGAATTCTGTAGGAAGAATTTATGTTTTGGGTAAGTAATCAGACTAAATGTAAATGGCCTTTAATTTCTTTCCAATGGTAAGTTTTTACATTTATTTAATTTCACATAATAATTAGCACAGAATCAAGAACTGACATTTTAAAAAATGTTTTTTGATGATGGTGCCAAGCTAATAATGTCAAAAAGAGCAATCTGATTCTCTCTCCTGTCCTCTCCTATCAAGGAAGCTAAGAACATTTATGGCATATGGCTTGAATTATATTCTTATAATACTGTGAATACACTTTTCCTTTGCAATTTGGGAAATGGTTATAGTTTAGATACAGAGAAGCAAGATACAATCCCTTATTGATTTTTTTTAATGGAACTGATTTTCATATTTTCTTTAAATATTCATTTAAACAGTCAAGCAAACATTTATTAAATACATTCTATGTGCTATATATAATGTGCTGGGCCCTAAAGAAGAGACAAGGACAGCTACATCAAGCATTTTATAGCTTAATAGGATTGATAAAAAAAATTTTATACACACACACACACATATGTTGTGATTCTTACAAGGTACTAAGACAGTGAAATTGATAGAAACAATAATTATCTAATTTAGCATGGTTCAGTAATGATTGATCTGATCCTACAAGGAGATGTTATAGGCCAGAACTTGAAACAAGGTACTAAGTGGAATTGAGGAGACAATAGTTAAATCTAGTTTAGCATTGATTTAATCCTACAACAAATAATGGTTTCCTAGTGATGTAATGATTGGAGTATTCTCAGTATACAGCATATAAGCAAGAAGCTCTCAGTACCAGACCCACAAGCACATTTTTTGGAGGCGGAGACAGATTCATTCCATTTTCCACCTTTGTGCTGAGTGGAGACTTTGGAGATTCAAAGGGAGCTAGAGGCAGAAGCTGGAAGAGACAAAGGACTAGTGGCAAGAGCTCTTGGAACCAAGGAGAGAGAGAAGTCTCTAAGAAAGCTAACCAGGCTATTCTGAAGGAGACAATAAAGGATCTGAACTTTTAGCTCCTGACTGCATTTGGGGTGATTATTGAACTGAACTGAAACTAAGGCTGCTACCAGAAGCTCCTCAAGAAACCTGCTCCCAGAGAACATTATATTTTAGAGAAGAGCATTACATATATACACATACATACATATGTATGTGTGTGGAAACAAGTAATACAATATAATGAGAAGACAATAAAAAAAAAACACAAAGTACTCTGAAATCAAAAGCTCCTTGAGGGCCAAGGTGTTTATTTTTGTCTAGGCACATAGTAGATACTTAATAAATTCATGTTTATTACCTATCTAATGAGAGATAATTCACATCTAGCTTCAGGTTAGGGAGAAAAAGGAAGGAGTCAAGGAAGGTTGAACCATCAGCAGCCAGAGATGGAGAGAAAGGGCAAGTTAGATATAGGGAAGACTGTGAACAAAGACATTTAAAAGTAGAAAACCATAGGATATGTTCAAGGTACAATTAAATAGTCACAATTTATTTGGACCTTGAAAATGTACAGAAAGGGGAAAAATATGAGTTAGAAGGGCAGGCTGAAGCCAGTCTACAGAGTGCACTGAATGATAATCTAAATAATTTAAACTTTATGTTGCAAGCAAAGGAGAAGCTATTAAAATTTTATGAGATGTTGAATGATGTGATCAGAACTATGCCTTAGAAAAATCAATCTGGCTGCTATATATTAAGTGGAATAGAGAGGGGAAAGATTAGAAGCAAAGAGATCATATAGGAGATTATGATAGTCCAGAGTAAAGTTAGTGAAGGCCTAAACTACTACAAAGTCAATATGAAAGAAAAAGAGGTAACCAAATAGAGAAATACTGCTAATTTATATGGTCATAGCAAAACTTAGTAACTAAATATATACAACAAAGGAGAAGTTCAAAGATTCCTGAGCATGAGTTACTAATGGTAATTATTGATACAAAACAGGTTTAGGAAAAAAAATACCATTAGTTCAATTTTAGAATTTTATATATTTAAGCCTATTTTTTCCTTCCCATTTTCTTTCTTTCAGAAAATGTATGTTCAAGGTAGATTTCTCAAAATGACTAGAATAGGGGGCAGCTAGGTGGCGCAGTGAATAGAGCACCAGCCTTGAATTCAGGAGGATCTGAGTTCAAATCTGGTCTCAGACACTTAACACTTCCTAGCTGTGTGACCCTGGGCAAGTCACTTTACCCCAGACTAGAGTAGGGTCTTCCTGGGCAAGAAACACAACAAAAAATCCATGTTTTTTCCCAGGGTACAAAACTCCTTCAAACAACAGGCAATGGAAAATCCCCACTTCTACCCCCAATTTCAACCTAGATGAAGTGTTTCATATTTATCCTTAAGCCTCTAGGATGCCTGAGTCTAGGGAATGTAAGGGTCAGGGGAGGACCCACGCACAGTGCAATAGGCCTTGAAGCCTGAGATCTCCGGATGTGGTTTTCTGTGATCAGCATAGACCACTTTGTGGGTAGTAGCTCTGGTTGCATTGAGATCCAAGTCATCAACAGAAACCCTCTCCTTCTCTGATTGGCTGTGAGTGTGACCTCATAGACTCTATATAAGCTGTGGGGACCAGAAAGTAGGTAGTTTTATTAGAAATTTTACTAGGAGTTGACTAAGAGTGAAAAGGAGATCAGAAGGGCAGGATATGAATACATGTAATAAAAGATCTTGAGCTTGCATGTGGCTGTCTTCTGTCATACATATAACCGTTGCTTGATGAAGTGGTGGCCAGAGATCTCTGAAGACCTCTGACTGAGGTAAGACTGGTAGAACCACTGTGTGAAACAGTGGCCAGAGATTCTTCTGAGGGCCTGGGAATTAGGAGTGACTGGTAATAGTGGTTTCTGGGTAGGAAACCACAAGGGAAAAAGAAGAAAGTTGGATACCTAGAACTAACAAGGCTTATAGTGATCATGAGGGAATCATTCTAGGGGGCCTCTTCAGGGCCTATCCCCAAAGAATGTAAAAAGATTTATATTAAAGGATTTTAAGCATATTACATATGAACATGCCTGAGAATCTACCACCAAAAAGTGGCAATTTTTAATAAAAGGAATCTGTTACCAAATATAGTCTCTCTTTGCTGATTGTCTTAGATGTGTGCACACATTAAAGACTTTTTGTCACTGTAATTTGTAGTGATATGATATGTTAATACCTTTCTTTGGCAGAAATGTATATGGTCTGTACCATTTATTTTTAAATTAAAATCTTTTGTGAAACTTTACCTTCAACATTGTCTAAATCACAAAAGTTGAGTTTTAATAATTAAGATGGACATTAGAAGTCTTTTCCTTTCCCTTCCCTTCCCTCCTGCCTTGGTATCTACAGAATCACAAAATTAGAAGAGAACTTAAGAGGCAGATCCTACAAAACTCTACATTCTCATGAGAAAAGATAGCTCTTAAAGGGTATCTGAAAAGGAACTGGAGATGTGAGAAATGTCTTAGAGTCCTGGTTCCAAACAAAATAAGAGAAAAAAACCTGTATCTGAGCCACAGGACTGAAGAGCAGAGTTATGATTTTGGAGGAGAAAAGGATGATGGTCAAAATATAACACAACAGTACCTGAATGGGAATTCCTTTTAAATTGTTTTGTTGGGTCACATGCCCAAGAAGACTCGCAAAAGAAGACCAAATATCTTCTTTCAGGTTTAAGAATTTCAATTCAGGTATATGAAATTTTCAACATGCATATATTAAATTCAATTTAATAGAATTCTGAGATCCCTCACTCACAGTTCTGGGACTGACTTTTAAAATACAAAAAGCTGATAGGTATAAAGGCTTACTTAAAATATCTTTTTTAAAAATACTCTTCATAGAATCATAGGTTTAAAGCAAAAAGTGACCTTACAGGTCATCTAATACAGCCACTTCATTTGACAGATAAGGAAGCGAGAGAGCAGAAATGTTAAGTGACCTATCCAACTAAGGTCACAGAATAAATACTCTATTTGGGATTCACAATAATCCAGTTCTCTTTCTACTGAACCACTTGCTCTCACACAGATTCACAAAAAAAAAAAAAAAAAAAACAGGGTGGGGAAAGTCTTCTCATTCCTCCAGGAGAAATGAAGACTGAATTATCAAGATGATGAATCATAAAAGAAAACAAATGAACCCAATATTCTTCCCTATGCCCCCTATATCTTTTTTAGGACATCTACTTTATTCCACATACATTATCAAGATTTCTAGTATTTTAAGTTCTGATATTCTTATCCAGAACTTCAATCTCTGATCTGAAATGGAAATTGGTAAAAACAAAACAAAACAAAACAAAACAAAAAACAAAAAAACAAACAAAAAAAAAAAACCACCTACTTTCTATTTTATAGGAAAAGGGTTTAATATGGAGATAGCCACAACATAGACAATCCAGTCTAAGCATTTACTAATCATCTGTCTTATGTTCATGCAATCATACTAGCTGATACAACTATGACATGATCCCAGATTATAAACTAGTAGGGGAGATAAGATACATACAAATAGAATACAAAATAAGTACTTGGGAAAAATACAACTAGGCAGGAAGATATTGCAATTTTGGGGGGAAGGAAATATTAGCGTTTTAGACATACATTAGATATGCATCACATTAAGTTTTACAAATTGTTTCCTCAATTGAAAAATGGTGTGGCAGAAACTAGGCACAGACCAGCATCTCACATCCTATTCCAAGATAAGGTCAAAATGGGTTCATAATTTAGACATAAAGGGTAATATTATAAGAAGAACAAGGGATAGTTTACCTGTCAGATCTTTGGAAAAGGAAGGAATTTATGACCAAATAAGAAATAGATAAAATTTAAAAAATGAAAAATGAATAATTTTTATTATATTAAAAGGTTTTGCACAAATAAAATCAATGCATCCAAAAAGTAAAAAGGGAACAAAAAAGCTGAGAAACATTTTTACTATCAATATTTCTGATAAAGATCTCATTTCTAAAATATATGGAGAATGGAGTCAAATTTCTAAGAATATAAATCATTCTACAATTGTTAAATGTTCAAACAGAATTTTTAGTTGAAGAAGTAAAAGCCGAATATAATTATATGAAAAAATGCTCTAAATTACTATTCATTAAAGAAATGCAAATTAAAATTACCTCATGCCTATCAGATGCCCTAAGATGACAGAAAAAGAAAATAATAAATGTTGGAGGGGATATGGGAAACTGGGACATTGACACACTGCTGATGGAGTTATAAAATGATACAACTATTATGAAGAGCTACTTAAAACTATACCCAAAGTTTTATAATATTGTGCACATCCTTTTATCCAACAATACCATTACTAGATCTGTATCCCAAAGATGTCATAAAAAAAGAAAAAGGACCCATGTGTGCAAAATGTTAATAGCAGCCCTTTATGTAATGACAAAGAATAAGAAATTGAGGAGATGCCCATCAATTAGGGAATGGCTGAACAAGTTATAGTACACGAATGTAATAAGATATTATTGTTCTATAAGAAATGATGAGAAGGCATGTTAGGTTCTTATGGTGAAGGGGGTAAAGAACTAGTGTCGAAGTCAGGAAGTGTAATGTGCTGTTGTCTCCAGAAACTGCCAATTGCTCTCTGGTCTAGAGGAGAGAGACACTTCTTCCTCCAGAGAGCTTCCTCAACTCTGGCCTAGAGCAGAGACTCTTCTTTCCTCCAGAGAGCCGCCTCAAGTCTGGTCCAGACAAGACTCTATCTCTCCAGTGCCGTCCTCTTTTATCCTCCCAGAGAATGGGTGTGGGATAACACAAGGGCTTCTGGGAAGAAATACTTCAACCAATGAGTTTGCTCCTCCTAAGCATGCAAGCTCCTCCCCAGGAGTTCACAAGTAAAACTCCCAGTAAAGGCAGGAACTAGAGAATTGTTAAGTACCGACTTAGCACTTAATAAGAACCTAATATCTCATTATCTCATTAGCACTTAGTAAGAACCTAACAAAGTGAGATTCCAAAAAAACCTGGAAAGACTTACATGAACTGATGCTAAGTGAAATGAGCAGAACCAGAACTTTATATACTGTAACAGCAAAATGTGTGATGATCAACTATGATCAACTTGGTTCTTCTCAGCAGTATAGTGATTTAAGACAATTCTAATTGACTTGTGATAGAAAATGCCATCTACATCCAAGAAAGATCTCTGGATACTGAATGCAGATCAAAGCATGCTATTTTTATTTCTTTTTTCCTTTTCATGATTTTTCCTTTTTTTTAAATATTTTTTCTTTCACAACATTACTAAAATAGAAATATGTTTAAAATGACTGTACTGAATAACTATTACTTGCTGTCTTGGGAAGGAGAGAGGGAAGAGAAGGGAAGAAAAATTTGGAACTCAAAATCTTACAAAAATGAATGTTGAAAACTATCTTTATATGTACTTGGAAAAAAATAAAATACTACCAATTGGGGAAAAATTGTTTTCCTCATAACAGTTTATACAGGAAATAGTGCCATTAACTCTATTTCATGATTAGAGAAATACTCCAAGTGAGTACATAACTTGAACTAGTTAACTAATAATAACGTAAGGTAGAACTGAGTGCAAAGTCTTCAGAATTCAAATCCAATATTTTCTCCAAAATGTTAACAGTATTGGAACTGAGATTTTGGAACTTTCTAGGATTAGAACTAGAAGAATCACTAAGTAGAAATGAAGAAGTATGTACCATACTTGAGGGAAAAGAAGAATAATGCACACTTCACAGTCAAGGACCATTTTAAGTAAATCCCTTGAAAAACAAGGAAGAGCTGGATAAGATCAGGAATGACAATTAGTGCTTTTAGGCAGGATAACAAAATATGGAAATAGTACAGTGTGAGAGAAGGTTGGAGTCAGGTTACAGAGAATTTTAAATGCCAAGTTAAAGAGTTTGGAATTTGAGAAGGAATGGAAAACTTTTGAAAGTTGAAAGTTTGGATATGTATACATGTATTGTATTTAACTTATACTTTAACATATTTAACATGTATTTGTCAACCTGCCATCTGGGGGAAGGGGGAAGGGGAAGGAGGGGGAAAATTGAAACAAAAGATTTTGCAATTGTCTATGCTGGAAAATTACCTATGCATAAAATTTTGGTAAAAATTAAAAAAATAAATAAATAAATTAAAAAAAAAAAGAAAAAAGAAAAAAAGTTGTCAGGTATGATGTAGATGCAATTCATGTTAAGGAATAGTTTCAACTGGATGATAGCTTCTCTGGTCTCTGACAGCTCTGAGATTCTGTTTTTGAAGAAGTAAGTGAGGGGCTCAGACTTTTAATTTAGAAAGAGACTGAAGCCAGGAATAAAGCAATATGATAATCCAGAAACCTTTTCATATGCACTTGAATGAAGCAATTTTTAAAAAATTTAATTCTAAATATTAAGAGATGCTTTTATACATAAAATTTTTTTAAGAAATTTTTTTATCAAAAAAAAAAAAATGAATGGATAGACAGTTAGCCTTAGAATTAAGAAGACCTGAATTAAAGTTCCTGTCTCTAATACATACTGATATGTGCCTGAGCAAATCACTTAACCTCAGCAGGCTAGGTATTTCTCTAAAACTACAAATTTTGGTTAATCCTGGCTTGCATTTGTACAGAGATAGAAACTCAAATAGCTCCCTACAAAGAAAATAGAGATCTTTTGGAAAGAAAAAGACAAAAGAAATTAAAGAAGAGAGACATAAAAAGAAAGAAAAAAACAATGAATACAAAGAATTCAGAGAAGCATGGAGCACAGGATCATAGATTTTGAGCTTGGATCTTAGAGGTAATGCAGGTTCCAGCTTCTTAAACTATGATCCATAACCCCAGATGGTTTGCAAAATTGTGATTTATTATCAGTAAATGTTTGATTTGTATACCTATTTTGCATACCTATATACTCGGGGTAATGTTAAAAAAAATAAAAGGCAAAAAGGAATCACAAATGGAAAATATTTAAGAAGCCCTGATCTAGTCAATCTAGTCCAACTGCCTTATTTTATAAATAAGCAAAGTGAGCCCCAGAGAGGTTCAGGAATTTGTCTCTTAAAATGATCTTCCTAACGCACAGGTCTGACCATGTCTTCCTGCCCCAAACCCATTCAATAAAATCTAGTGTCTCCTCACCTGCAGGATTAAATATCAAATTCTTTAATTGTCATTCACAGCCCTTTATAATCGGTTCCCCTACATAGTCTTCTCACAATTCACACCATACCAGTTACTCTGAGAGCCTTCTGACTCTTCCAAGAATCTCTCAGGTCTGGGCCTTTTCTCTGGCTATCTTCCAGGCTGGAAGGCTCCCTCACCTTATATCAGCCTTCTGGCTTTCCTGACCTTTTAAGTCCAAGCTAGAATCTCATCTTCCACAGGAAACCTTTCCTGATTTTTTTTTAATTCTACTGCCTTCCCTCTATTACTTATTTCCAATTTATCTTCTATATAGCTTGCCAGGACTTAGCTGTTTACATATGATCTCCCCCATTAGTCAGCAAACTTCTCAAATGTAAGTACTGCCTTTAACTTTCTTTGTATCCCCAGAGCTTGCTTAGCACACTGTCTGGCACACAGTAGGTACTTAATAAATGCTTGTGGTCTGACATAGTTGTAAACTGTAGCTATAATCTAGCTCCTCTGATCATTGAGCCATTACTTCTGATCATATCAGTTCTCTGTTCAAAATTTTCTGTGTCTTTACTGACTCTAGGTAAAATACAAACTCTTCAGCTTAATTTTAAAAGTCCTTTGTTATTTGATGCAAGCCTACCTTTCTGGATTCTTTTCACCTTATTATTACTTTCCTTCACACACTCCATATGTTCTAGCCAAATTAGCATATTTACTGAATTTTTCATTTCATTTTATCCCTTTATAGCTGCTTCATTATGATGGAAATGTATTCCTTCCTTTTTCATACCTTTAAAAATGCTTAGCTTCCCCTTCAAATATCATTTCTATATAGACGATACCTAGATCTACATATTCAGTCTTCTTCTCTCTCCCCTGAACTCATTCTGCATTGCCACCTGCCTGTTGGACAGCTCCACTTAGATTTAAACATTTCAAACTCAACATATGCAAAATGGAACTCATTTTGGGATTTCTTTAACTATGGGTTGGACTAGATGATTTCTAAGGTCACCTTCCAACTCTCAAATTCTGTGATTCATTTTTCTTCCCCAAAACCAACTTTTTCCCTTCAATTCTCCATTTCTATAATAGGACACCACTCAGGCTTCCTTTGAAACTTCAGTCATTCTTAATCCTTCTAATGTTCTTTAATCCATTTATGCCTAAATCATGCTCTTCCTTTTTCATATATTGACTTATCTATGAACATGTCATCTTGGATTAGAATATAAAAAACTTAAGGTCATGTGTTTTTATCTTCATACTCTCTCAGTGTCTAGCACAGTTCCTTAGAAGTAGGAGCTTAAATAGAGGCTTACAGAACTGAATTCAAGACTCCCACAGTCTATTACAGAAAGATTTTCCTATCTCCCAATTGTTAGTGAGCCTTTCTTCCCCAATTTATTTTACATTTATCAGTCTGAATGTTGGATCCTCCACTAGAAAGTAAGTTCCTTAAATACAGAATAGGATGTTTTTATTTTTTTGTTTTTGTCACTGTATTCCTAAAATTTAGAATAATCCCTTGGTAAATAGTAAATGCTTAAATGGTTGTAAAATGCAATTACTGACTACAAAGAAAACATTAACAAAAAGAAAAGTCTCACATGCACCAAAATACACAAAGCTACACATTTTATGAAAGAAGAGATCTGGAAACAAAGCAGTTGCCCTCTAAATGGAAAATTATTAAACAAATTGTGGTACCATAGACAGCTAGGTTGTTGAGTATACAAAACACTTGGCCTGACATCAAAAAGACTGGAGGTTATGAACTCAGGCATTTACTAACCATGTGATCTTGAACAAGTGACTGTCACCTAACCTCTGTCTGCCTCGGTTTCTTCAACTGTAAAATGGGGGCAATAATACCTATTTTAAAGAACTGTAATGAGTGTTAAATTAAATATTCCTAAAGTGCTTAGCACACAATGCCTAGTATATGGTAGGCACTTACTAAATGCTTGTTTTCTTCTCTTTCCTTTACATAAATGTTTTTATTATAACTGCTACAATAAATATGAAGAATTCAAAGAAGTATGGAGAAGCTCTTGTTAACTGAAAATGAAGAAAGCAACACCAAGAAAAACAGACATATTCTCTCACATATACACATATATAGTGATTTAGAACAATGTAAATGAGAAGACCAAAAAAGGAAAAAAGAAAAAAAAAAAAAAAAAAAAAAAAAAAAAAAGGACACAAAGCTGACTAATCATAAGAGCCAAACTTAGCCCCAGGGAAGAATTGAGAAAATTCATCTTTCCCTTAATTTGGGTAAGGAGCACTAGGGTATAGCCTATTGCACATATTGTCAGATATGGCTAATATGTTGGTTTTGCTGAACTTTTTTTCCTCTTTAAAATCTTTGTTACAAAGGATTTTGTTCAGTGAGGGGGGAAGAGGAATAAATTTTTTAAAATAATGCAATGTAAAAATAAAAAGTATCAATAAAATATATCTTTAAAATGTAAAGAACTTTTAAAAAGTAAACTGAGTAATTGATGAGCTAACCTTCTCCTCTCCAGAATATATACGTGAGTTATTTCTTGGAAGTACTATAAAACGTTATTTAACATTTTATTGGAAGATTGTTATTTAAAAACAATACAGTGAGAGACTGTTCTCTAGTCAGGTTTGCTTTATCAGTAAGATTGAAATAACACTTTATATGCCTGAAAATAGGGAGCTGGACTTACTGACCTCAGGTGTCTTCTATTCTAAGATCTATGATCCTATAAATATAAACTTCAATTTTGCTTCAGAAAAAATTCAGGTTTTGCTCTTAAGTATGTCAAGAAAAATAAATATTCAGTGAAAATTTTCTGAAAGAGCAGTAAATTCAAATTAAATATATCTAGAAACCTCAGTCAGTGATAGTAGCTTTACAGCTAAGAACAATGGTAATTGATATACCAAGGTAATTTTCATGTCATTAAGGCAATGGTTATTACTACTCCCTATTTCATTGTGAGAATGTTTTAAGATTTTTTTCTTTCTTAAAAGCACCAGTAAAGGATTTAATTCAATATCTTTTTGGTGTGCACTTGGTCTATGCAGCATTAATCATGTGCTCTACTCAATGAGATAATTCTAAACACTAGAGGGCAGAAACCCCAGTACTAATTAGCAGTTAATGTTGACAGCTATTAACTGTATAACAAACTCCTTAAGAAAAATTTCTAACAAAAGTTTGTGACTAGTTAGAAAATTTATATGAAAAATAAAAAGTTTTCCCCACAGCTAATCTAATTGAAGATCCCAAACACTTTGTTGTATAGTAAAAAAAAAAAAAAATATATATATATATATATATAAAGAGAGAGAGAGAGAGAAAGAATATAGACTAAAGATAAAATGTTATTGGTTACTTCTCTGAAATAGATTAAAAAAAAAAAAACAAAGGCAAACTAAAAAACAGGGAAAATAATACTCAAAACCTGGGTTCTTAACCTCTTATGTCATGATCTTTTTATGGCAATCTGGCATAGTTTGTGGACCTCTTGTCAACATTGTTTTTAAATGCATAAAATTATTACGATTACAAAGGAGACCCGTTATACTGAAATAAATACTCCTCCATTATTAAAATATTTTCACCAGTTCTCAGTCTCTACTCTTCAGCCTCACATGTGGTTCACAGACTACAAGTCAAGATCCATATTCAAGATTAAAAAGATAATAAAATAAATTCAAAAGAAATTAAGGAAGGAATCAGGGATGGATTTGGGGGAAATCAATTGGTAAAGAAAAGTTTTAAGAAGAGAAACCGGGGTCAAAAAGAACCAAAACAGAAGACACAAAAATATAAGTACTTTTACCTTACTATTGAAGAGGAAGGCAAGGGAATTGTCAAAATTATGTAGTTGCAAATTTATAGTTTCGTTTCTATAAAAGCAGCTCACGTTTCTATAGCACTTTTAAGTTTATAAGCTATTTGCCTCATAACAGTGTGATACAAATGGCATAAGTGTAACCCCATTTTACACACAAGGAAAATGATGCTCGTAAATTAAGTGACATACTCAAAATCACAAAAACTAATGGTATAGTCTTTCTGGAGCTCAAATCTTCTGACACCAAGTGCTACTTCATATTTATCAGATGATATATACCCATTTATCTATTCAATTTTTAAAAAGTCTTATACTATGTCCTCATAGCAAAGAAATACTATTTTTAATACTGTTTCTATTTAGCTTTCCACTGACAAGGTTAATGGTTTAATAAAGCCTTTTTCTTTAATTGTATTCATGAATAAACTAATTGCTGTTTGAATTCTATACCCCAAACCTAAAAACTCATTTTCACTAAATTTATAACTCTAAGAAAATGATATTAGTCTTTGTTTACAGTTAAGTAAATGGCCAAGAAGATATGCGAAAAAGAAACAAGAATTCATCATTGTTTTTCCATACATTAATATTTGAAGAGTTGCACTGTATCATCTTAGCTCTGTTACATGATGCTTTTCTCTCATTTAGATTATAAGTGCTTTAAAGATAGTCACTTTCATTTCATTCCTATAGCCTGCGATAATATCTAGCAAAATAAGCATTTAATAAGCTCTATGAAAATGACATTTAAGTAACTTGTGTCTAAATGAAATAATAATAATAATAATAGCCAACCCTCACAAAACAATTGTAAGATTTGCAAAGCACTTAATATAGTATCATCTATTTTATTCTCCCAGCAATCCTATGAGGTGGATGCTATTATTACCCCCGTTTTACATATGGGGAAACTGAGGATTAGAGAGGTTAACTTGTTTGTAGTTGGGAAGTAGTTGAGGCAAGATTTAAATTCAGTGCCTGGCATACAGTAGGTACTTAATAAATCCTTGCTGACATGAACACTTCCTGACTTGAAATCAGCACTACTCATTACACTACATTTTGCTGCCTTAAAAGAAGCAAGTCTTTCTAACAAATATACCATCCCACAAATTTCACACACCTAACTTCACCAAAACAAAGAACAGATTTACCAGCTCTGATTCAAGACAATTGAAGATGCTTAGAAGACAGAAACAAACAAAATTTCCCAGATGTATTTGATCCTGTAATATAACATAAAGCGGAGACATTTCCCCCATTTTCTTCATTTACTTAAGTACAATGGGCTGTGTCAATTCTAAGTAATATGGACTAATTCTTTTTAAGCTTTTTCAGTTACCTCACGGAAGTGATTACTAGAATATCAAATTCTCTCTTTTCAGTCCTACTTCACTGTCCACTGATTCTGTACATCTTGCTTTAGGACTATCACCAGCTTCTTCCAAGCTCAATTCAATTGGAAAAATATTTACCACATGTGCAATATCTGCAAATTATCATCATGGCTTCCTCACATACTGGATCCCATATATTGGTATAACTGGATTCTGGTCCCTTCAAAACAAGGGAGCGTCACCACTAGCACACCAACAAGGACGAGTGATATTTTTAGATAAATGGGTATATCGTCTGACAAATACTTGCTAGCGAAGGAGAAAGGAAAAAGAACAAGGGAAACTCACTACGGACAGGGCTGAGGTTTTTAGAGTAGAGACTAGGAACTACCTGGTGATGGAACACGGTAGGTAACACAAGATAAGAGAATTATGCCAGAATATTGGTCACAATTTTCCAAAACTGGGCTTCCTTCGCTCTTCCCGAAATCCTCCCTCCCCCGCTGCCTCCCAAAAAGAAAAAAAAAAAAAAAAAACACTTTCAGTGTCCCTAGGAAAAAGGAAGTGGAAGAAAGGAGAAGTAAAAAAGACATCACAGAACGAGGGGCACGATTTAGAATGAATGTTTTGGTAAGGAATGACAGCCCCTGCACTGCGAATCGAGAGATTGCAGATATCCCACGTGGAGGGGCGAAAGGCGTGTCCTCGCCTCTCCCCGGCCACGGTGCCCTCCACTCCGCCCCTCCCGAACAACTAGGAGGATGGGGTGGGGTCCGGTCCAGGAGGAATAAGCCTGGGGAGAATAACAAGATAGAGGATATCAAAATGGAATGGGAGGGTATTTGAGACTGGGGAGGGGAGCCAGAGAAATACTGGGAAGTCGAGAGGAAGGGAGCAATAGGAGGGGGCAGGGCAGTGAGGGGCGTTTGGGAGGGAGTTCATGGGGAGTACCTAGAAGTCGGGAGGAAGAGAGGAGATACTTGAGGGTTTGGAGAGCGGGCGATGGAAGAGATGCCGGGGCATCTGAGGAGGAGGAGGAGAGGAGGCAGGGACAATAGAGGCTGTCGTCAAGATCGGGGAAACGAGAGTACTTGGCAGTCGAAAAAGGCAGCAGGAGATGCATGGGAATCGAAAGGGGGCATTAGGAGACCTAAGCGTGAGGAGGAGGTTATCTCGGGGGGGAAGGGGGAGCAGTAGAAAGTTCCAGGGAGACAGGAGGAAGGTGGCGGCGGAGAAAGCTCAGAAATCACCTGAGAGTAAAGACGGGGATAGGAGGAGAGACGGGGATAGGAGGAGGGACGGGGGGGGGGGCAGAATGGGGAATAGTTGGAGGTTGGAAGGGAACGCTGGGGGGACCTGAAAATCGAGGAGTCATACGAGATACGCAGGAGGGAGGGGCAATGGATGGTACCCGGGGGTCGGGAGGGGATGAGTTAGACACCTGAGAGTGAGAAAGGGGCACCACCAGGGAGAAGGGGTAATGGGGGGCACTGGGAGTCGGGAGGATAATGGGTTCTTTAAGAGTCTAGGAGGAGGTAGTAAGAGGTACGAGGGAGAAGGGGTAGTGGAAGGTACCTGAGATCGGAAGGACATAGTGAGTACCTGAGGAGCGAGAAGAAGCAGTGGGAGGGACACGGGGCAAGGAGGTACGCGGGGGGGAGGGGGGACAACGGAGGGGAGGAGAGAGTGATGGGGGTCTTTGAATGGGGCATCAGTCTACGTGGGAGGAGAGGGGCGACAGGAGGTACACAGGGGGCAGCGGAGGTTGCTTGGCGGGGGAGTCCGGAGGGAGAAGGGGCGGGGCGCACGGTACCGACCTTGTCCCAGCGGAGCCACTGGCCCACGGCGGTGTCCAGCTGCGGGTCCCCGGTGAGATAGTGGGCACAGGAGAGGTTAGAGTTCATGTCCTCCCTGGCGCCGTCCCCCATGGCGACTGGAGTGCTGGCGGAGCGGGCGGCGGCTCGACTGCTCACGGGGCTGCGAGTGCTCCTGCCTCCCCACAGGGCATCGGGCAGCGGGAGGCTTGGGCACCTGCCGCAGCGGCGGAGCTCGGCGGACTGACGCAGCGACGCCGGCCGCTCCCCAGCTCCCCTTCCTTTCTCCCTCCCTTCCGGACCGACAGACAGACCGACTGTCGGGGCGGGGGCGGTGGCCGAGGCTGCGGCGCGAGCCGGGAACAACAGCGGGCCCCAGATGTCTGGGTTGTACCCGCCGCACGCGCAGCCCAGGCCCCGCCCACTTGCGCGCCCCACCTCCAACTCCACCCCGCCCCCGCACGCGGACACGCGTCCGCGCTCTCGCCACCTCCGCAGCGAGCCGCGTTCTCGATTTCTTTAAGGTGCTCTAGTGAGCGGAGAAGGGGGTAAAAGGGGTGACTGAGGAGTGGGTTCTTGTTCTGCAACCTGTCCCGTCTCTCTCAGCTTCCTTTCGCCCAGGAGGAGATTTCCCTACGGCACTGGCTGCAACCCGCTATTCGAGGGCACGCGTCGACTCTCACTTTGGTGCGCGAGCCTGGGGTGGAGTGCGGGAGAGGGAGAGACCTCTCGGGGTCTCCTGGGAAATGTCGTTTTCTTTCTTCCCAGGCCTCGGTGGAAGCTCTCCGTGCCCGGCCTAAAGGACTACTATTCCCAGCAGCCCTTGCTTCTCCGGGGCTCGAACTCTGGGAGTCCCGGGCTGGTGCAGGCGGGTCCCCTCCCGCGACACGCCTGGTGCGAAGCAGAAGCAGCTCTACTAGCCCGGACGGCGACCATCCTTCGGACCTGACCTGAACAAAAATGCAATTCAACAAATATGTCATGGAGCCATCTTCCCCCCTCGCCCCAGGGACCATGCTGGAACTATAAATGCGAAAGAAACAGAGCGAACCAGTCTCTGCCCTCGAAGAGTTTACATTCCCGGACAGTCTTATGCTGTATAACTATATCCAGAGAGATTGGGACTGTGGAAGAGACTTGTGCAGACCTTTAGTTCATGTAAGGGAGCCTCCCATAAAGAAAATCCTGTCCTTCCAATGAATACTACCGGCTGCTTGGGGCCTGGAGAGCAGGGTTAAATGGCCAAAGCCATCTTTCTGTGCATTACTCCGACCCACCCGCCTTAACCCGTTATACAGCATCGTGTATACATTGTAACAGAAAATAACTTCCAGAAGGGCGGAGAACTAACCGCGAAGAGCTGCATAAATTACTGTGCTTACAGGAGGAAGGGCCGCATAGAATTGTCACTTTGGGGATCAAAAAATAGGCCACCTGTCCTTCGGTCTTGTTCCTACTTGTGAACCCATGTGGGTGTTTCTCGGCAAGGAGACCAGACTGGCTTGCTGTTTCTCCAGCTCATTTTACAGATGAGAAAACCGGCAGAGTGAGTGACTTTCTCCCAGGGTCACATGGCTCCTTAGTGCCCGAGACTGCATTTGAACTCGGGTCTTCCCGACTCCACGTCCAGTGTCTTATCCACTGCGACCCCTAGGGGTCACCAGGTGACAGCCACACAAATAAATGTGATAAAACCTGCTTTAAATTCATCCACCTGGAGCGCGCTCAAGAGAAGGATCTCAGCTGGGTTGGGAGCCGGGATGTGCTTTGTTTGATTCTGGATCTGGGTTCAGCCCTACAGATTGTGGAAAGTCCTTTACCAGTGCAGAACTTGTGTTATTTATAGTTGGAGAGACATGCTTAGGGGAAAAGAAGAGCTTAAGTGACTTGGTCTAGATTTCCCAGTTAGTGTTGGCGGTATTAAACGCATGAGCTGTGCTCCACGTCACACTGCTTCTCTTCGTGCCCTTTTTATTTATTATTGTGTACTCAGGGATTTGCTCTTAGGGATTAAGCAGGTTAGTGCATAGCATGCCATTGGAATCCATTAAAGTCTAAATTCTGCTTCCTAGCACTTAATAGCAGAGCAAGTCCCTTAACTGCTTTTGGCCTTAATTCATTTACCTGATAGCATAGTCATGAGATCAAATGAGGTTTTATATATATATATATATATATATATTAGGTTTTATATATATATATATATATACACAAATGTATATATATTAGGTTTTATATATATATATATACACAAATGTATATATATTAGGTTTTATATATATATATATATATATATATACACAAATGTATATATATTAGGTTTTTTATATATATATATATATATATATACACAAATGTATATATATTAGGTTTTATATATATATATATACACAAATGTATATATATTAGGTTTTATATATATATATATATACACAAATGTATATATATTAGGTTTTATATATATATATATATATACACAAATGTATATATATTAGGTTTTATATATATATATATACACAAATGTATATATATTAGGTTTTATATATATATATATATATATACACAAATGTATATATATTAGGTTTTATATATATATATATATACACAAATGTATATATATTAGGTTTTATATATATATATATATACACAAATGTATATATATTAGGTTTTATATATATATATATATACACAAATGTATATATATTAGGTTTTATATATATATATATATATACACAAATGTATATATATTAGGTTTTATATATATATATATATATACACAAATGTATATATATTAGGTTTTATATATATATATATATACACAAATGTATATATATTAGGTTTTATATATATATATATACACAAATGTATATATATTAGGTTTTATATATATATATATATACACAAATGTATATATATTAGGTTTTATATATATATATATATATATACACAAATGTATATATATTAGGTTTTATATATATATATATATATACACAAATGTATATATATTAGGTTTTATATATATATATATATATACACAAATGTATATATATTAGGTTTTATATATATATATATATATACACAAATGTATATATATTAGGTTTTATATATATATATATACACAAATGTATATATATTAGGTTTTATATATATATATATATATACACAAATGTATATATATTAGGTTTTATATATATATATATATACACAAATGTATATATATTAGGTTTTATATATATATATATACACAAATGTATATATATTAGGTTTTATATATATATATACACAAATGTATATATATTAGGTTTTATATATATATATATACACAAATGTATATATATTAGGTTTTATATATATATATATATACACAAATGTATATATATTAGGTTTTATATATATATATATATATACACAAATGTATATATATTAGGTTTTATATATACATATATATATACACAAATGTATATATATTAGGTTTTATATATATATATATACACAAATGAATATATATTAGGTTTTATATATATATATATATACACAAATGTATATATATTAGGTTTTATATATATATATACACAAATGTATATATATTAGGTTTTATATATATATATACACAAATGTATATATATTAGGTTTTATATATACATATATATATATATATATACACAAATGTATATATATTAGGTTTTATATATATATATACACAAATGTATATATATTAGGTTTTATATATATATATATATATATATATACACAAATGTATATATATTAGGTTTTATATATATATATATATACACAAATGTATATATATTAGGTTTTATATATATATATATACACAAATGTATATATATTAGGTTTTATATATATATATAAAACCTAATATGATCTCATGACTATGCTATCAGATAAGTGAATAAATGTGTGTGTGTATATATATATATATATATATATATATATATATATATATATATACATATATATATAAATGTATATATATGTATATGTGTGTCAAAGTCTTGCAAACTTTCAAAGCACAATCAGAAATGGCAGCTATTATTATTCAGAAATGACATGATACAAGTATCAAGACAGGATGAGACAGGGCCAAGAGAAAGTCCTCTGTATTTCTGAAATTACAGAAATCTGTAATTATTCACAACCATGCCCCAGTTGTAGAAATCTTAAAGCAGAATGTCAGAGCTGGAAAAGACCACAGATACCATGTGATCTAACGCTATCACTTTATAGAAGGGGGAACTAAGGTCCAGAGAAGAGAAGGGATTTCCAAGATCAGACAAGCAGTAAATAGCTGAGCCCTGACTGAAACTGAGGTAATTCCAAATCTAGGAGCCTTCCAACGAGACCACAACCACTTTACACTGGAAAAATAAAACATACAAAAAACAAATTTTGTCACTCTAGGCAGTTGGACAGAGAGTCCACTACATTAGCCTACACATTCATTCATTAATCAAATATTTCTTAAGAACTTATCTGTAGCGTTTACAAAACAGGAACTAAGGAAAATACCGTTGCATGGAGCAGCATGAAGTAATGGGTAGAGAATTGGCTTTGGAGAGAGGAGAACCTGAGATCAAGACCTGCCTCTAATACATACTGGCTGGTGACCTTGGGCAAGCCATTCAACTCCACAGTGCTATATGCCAATCTCTAAGACCACATGTTGCAGCATAGGTTCCATCTGCATTAGTAAAGTAAGTCTCCTCACCTAAGAGTTCTCTTTACCAATAAAATCATAGGTCCGATCTGTAACCCTTTTCTTTCTGTCATGAAGTTTCTAGGCCAGAAGAGGAACAAAGAAAAAAGAGACAACTATAATATCTAGTATTATGTGATAAATGCCAGCATGTTAAGTGCATTAGGGAAGTTCAAACAAATTGTTTTGTTAGAAGAGGAAATGATATTACTAAAATGGAAATTAGGAAAGGCTTTTTTGAAGATGTGGCATTTGATTTGGATTTTAAAGAATGGGAAGGAATGGAATAGGGAAGAAGGGTATTCCAAGTCTAAGGAATAATGGAAATGCAAATAGATTATCAGAAATCTTTGCATATTCTGGAGATAGTTGGGCTAGATGCAGTGATATCAAACTCAAATAGAAATGGGGAGGGAGGCACTAAATCATATATAAAAATCTCTGTGATCACATATTAGAAAATCACATAATGACATTATCTGTGTTTTATTGTATTTTTATGTATTTTGTTAACTATATTCCAATTACATTTTAATCTGCTTTGGAGCTAGTCACATGTTTGATGTATCTGACCATAATATAGAGTTTGTAGAGAAGAATAATAACAGTGATCTAGTGTGCCAGATCCAGGAGGGTTTTGAATACCACACAAATAATCTGAATTTTAATTGGCTATCATAGAGAGTTATTGAAGATATTTAAGCAAAGAAATGATGTGAAAAGATCTATGTACAAGAAAGATTATTTTAACTGGTTATGTAAGATGGATTGGAGGGGAAATTAGAATAGCAATAGGGCTTCCTGTTAAGCCCTGTTAAGAAGCCATTGTTACTCATAAATTTGACAAGCATTGCAGACAAAAAACTAGACTGAGTTGATAAAAGGAAGAAATCAAGTTGCACTGAATTTTGGAAAATGATAGATTTTAGCATATCTAAGTTACTCGCTGCTATAGAACTCACCTTAACATTCTCCCAGTGATACTAGGCAGCCCCATGATATTACAAGTGAGTCTAATGGCCATGGGCAGTGGAATATTGTTAGGAATGGCTTTGGGCAAGAAGTGGTACCACTTTAAAAAAATGTATGAGTGAGAAGGGATCATGACAGAAGCTATCTAATCCAACCTCCCTTCATATTATAAAAGAGGAAGAGCAGCTAGGTGGTGCACTGGATAGAGCACCAGCCTTGAATTCAGGAGGACCTGAGTTCAAATCTAGTCTCAGACACTTAATACTTCCTAGCTGTGTGACCCTGGGCAAGTCACTTAACCCTAGCCTCAGGAAAAGAAAAAAATAAGTAAAATAAAATAAGAGGAAAGGAAGTTGAATGAGCTTAAAGAACTTTCCCAAAATCACCCAGGTGACCTTATCAGCATTAAAATACAAATAGTCTGACTTCAGATCTATCAGTCTTCCTACCATGTCATGTTGTTAGAGGTGCATTGATAAGGAAAAATAACAGAGCAAGTGTTATGCTGATACATCATGAAGATATTGAAAAAACCCCCAAAAAACCCAGAACAAGATTATAAGAGTATTGAGTGGATCCCCGAGAGAAAATTTATAGATTTATAGAATGAAATAATAAGGAATAACAGACTAAAAAGGAATATAATTCATACATGTGAAATGTCACACAGATGATCACACATCCATCTAAGTATCTAAATTATTTTACATATGTGATATTCCTTCTGGACTTTAAGCTCCATAAAGCATGAATTTTATCTTTGATTTTTGTTGTATATCTTTCAGTGCAGCATATAGTACTCTGTATATAGTAGGTACTTAAGGTTTAATTTAAATGGAATGGAATTAATAGATATGGTGTGTAAGTCTTTTCTTTTCAGTTAGTCCATTAGAAAGGCTTTGTGCATTTGGCTATATTTGTTCCAGCCCTACCCTAATCATCATTTTGTTCTGAGTGACCATAATAATGGCTCTTCCTAGGGGGAGCCTTAATAAATGGTTTTAGAAAGCTTTGAGGTACATAGATGAAAGGTACTATGTAAGTGCCAAGTATTATTATATTTCTCTTTAAAGTGCTATTTGCATAATAACATCCAAACTGTTAACATATGGAAAGCTACATATGGCTACCACCTGAGAGATATGAAATGGAACCTAGGGAACCAATGCCTTTTGCTTAAATGTAGAATCTCAGAATTAAGTAGGAGCCTTACAGTCATATGGGTTCGAGCTCCCATACCTGATACAGAAACCTTTTTTTTTTTTTTTTTTTTTTTTTTAAACTACATCTTTAACAAATGATCATTCGGTAAATGTCTGAATATTTCCAGGGACAGGGAATTCAATGCTTCCTGAGGCAATCCATTCCATGGTTAGAATATTTTCTTATCACAGCCAAAGATCTGCTTCATTTTGTTTTTATTAATAATAATTGGAATTCACAAAGAATTTTAAGGTTGGCAAAGTTCAACCTCATATGATCATAATAACCCTATGAGAAGAGTACTCTGTTATAATCATATCATTTCCCTCCCTCCCTTTCCCTCTTCCAAAGATGGTAAGCAGTTTGATATAGTTTATACATATGCTATCATGTAAAACATTTTTCCATATTAATCACAATTGTGAAAGAAGAAACAGATCAAAAGGAAAAAAATACAAGAATAAAGTAAATGGGGAAAAAAACCCTTCTATTTCAATTCAGAGTCCATCAGTTTTTATCTGGTTATGGATAGCATTTTTCTTCATGAGTCTTTTGTACACGAGTCTTGGATCATTGAGTATCTGAGAAGAGTTGAGTCATTCATAGCTGGTCATTTTACAATGTTGCTGATACTGTATAGAATGTTTTCCTGATTCTGCTCATTTTACTTTGCATCAATTTGTACAAGTCTTTCCAGTATTTTCTGAAATGTTTGTTCATCATTTCTTATTGCACAATAGAAATCCATTATATTCGTATACCACAGCTTGTTTGGCTGTTTCCTAATTGATGGCCATCTATGATCTTGTGATTCAAGTTGTATTGGGCAGAGTTGAGGCATGAGGAGAGAGGAATTCATACTAGGCATATATGCCAGTAGGACAATGACAGAAATAGGAGAGAATACAGTAAGAACATGCATGGCACAGATAATAAAGAATACAAGAAAAGGAATCTACATTAGAGAGATAAAACTGGTGTGGGAGGTCAGAGAAAGTTCATAGAAAGCTTTGACTGTCAAAACCAGAAATCTATACTTTATTATTCAATCAGTGAGATCCACTGAAGATTTTTAAGTAGGGGAATAACATGAACAAAGTAGTGGTGCATTAGAAAAAATTAGAAAAAAAATTGAAGTTAGGTTTGCTGAGGGAAAAGAGTAGAAGCAGTAGTGATAACATTCAGAAGGGAGTAAAACTATTAAGTTAGAATGAAAAAAATGACTGTGGCTATTTAGTCAATTTGCATATCTTTATATATCTTTAATTATCTAAGACAATTCCAAAGTTCCATAATGAAATATACTATCCATCTCTAGAGGCGAACAGATGAACTCAGTGCAGAGTAAAGCATTTTTCACTTTATTTTTTTTCAAGTGTGTTTTCTTTTTCCATATGTCTAATATGGAAATATATTTTACATGGCTTCACATGTATAATCGATACATTACTTGCCTACTCATGGAATAGGAGAGGCGAGAGGGAGGGACTGAAATTTGCTACTTAATATTTTTAAAAGTGAATTTAAAAAATTAATGTAATTGGGAAACACTTAAATAAAAATGTTATATTTTTAAAAAAATTGTCTATCCTTAATAAGGTTAAGATTATTTAGTGTCAGGTGACTAGTTGTTAAGAAAAAAAGAAAGTAATTTGGAAGCATTGGGTAAGCCCTGTCTGAGAAGATTTGCAAAAGGAAATGAGATTTCACCGCAGGCAAAAACATGTTACTTTAATTACAGATATGTTCTACTTTAAGAAAACCACAACTAGATCAGAAGTGCCTGAGGCTTCACCCCATCTCCCTAAAGTGAAGAGGTACATTTAGAAAAGCAGACCTTCAGCAGCAAAGAAACAACCAATCTCATTGCCTAATCAGCATGAATACTTAGTTAAAATAAGGAGTGATTATATATAAAATGATCCTGAGCAAGTCATTTAACCCTGTTTGCCTCCATTTCCTCATCTGTGAAATGAGCTGGAAAAGAAAATGGCCAACTACTCCAGGGTCTTTGCCAAGAAAATCCAAATGGTGTCATAAAGGATATAATACAGCTGGAAAATGACTGAACAACAACAATATATAAGATGACTTCCTTCTTCCCAAAGATGGCCTCCAGGTGCTAGGTATTTGCTGGCCTGTGTGGTTCTTGTCGCCCAACTATTCCCAACTGACACGAGAGTGCTTTAAATGAAATTTGTTCTCTCCTCAAAGGCTACAGTTATAACCATGACCCCAATTAAGAAAATCCAAATTTACAAAACCAAGAAAAAGCATGAGTGATTTCTGCACATTACAAAAAGACTTGAACACAAAGAATTTGTATTTGATTGGGAGGAGCACATCTATTATGGAGGACTTTCTTCACCACAGGTGTGCTACTTAGCAGCTACTGTTTGTCTTTCCTTCTTGAAGGGGATCATGCCATCAGGGAGGTGATGCCATGACATGCAAGTAGGTTGGATTTTGTAAGGGAAGGTTGTGCAAAGTTACCAGCTTCACTTTCTCCTCCAGAACCATGCAGGTTCAGTGGCCAGATATAGATCAGAATGACTGGAGATGACCCTGGATACAGTGGGAAACCTTGGCCTTTTTTCACTTAGCAGCAGATATAAAGATTATTTAATGGATGGGGAAACTTAGCTGAAGGAGGTGAAGGAATTGTCCAATGTAACATAGCTTTTTAAGTGGCAAATATGGGATTTGAAGTCAGCTCTTCTACCTTCAGGCTTAATGCTCTTTCTATTATCCCATGATACATTATGGAGTCATTTCTAACTTTTGAAGTTTCAACTTATTTTTAAAAATGCATGAAAAGAAAACATCAAAAGAAAATGAGGAATAATTTGAATTTCTTATTTTTAAAATGTTTTTATAGATTCTTTTTGCAAATAAACTGATTATTGAAGGAAAAATTCATTTCAACTAGTGTCAACAGTTAATATTAAACCTCATAAATGCCTATTGATTCATTGATTGATGAGGCAAAATGCTCCTGTGACATAATTAAGCAGTTTGATTCATTATTTTTAAAACTGAGAAGAACACTAGGGTTTAGAATTGGAAGGCTTGAGTTTTGACCCTGGTTCACCTACTTATTTCATGTGTATTCTGCTCTTTGGAACCCTCTCTCCCAGTTTCCTATGTTTTAAAATGGTTGTGTCAAGCTCTAAAATCTAATTCCTACTAGCTCTAACATTCTTGAGCTCAGGGCCCAGGAAAAATAGTCTTCCCGTGGAAAGCATTGTGGAATAGTGGAAAGAATTTGGTATTTGGAACCAGATGGCTTGCATCTAATCCTAGCTCTGCAATTTAGCTACCCAAATCATTTAATTAGTTTCCTCATTTGTCAAATGAGGGACTTGAACTAGGTGATATATAGTCCCTTCCAACTACAGTTCTATGATCCTAGTTCTAGTGTATTATTCCCATTTTACAGACGAATACACTTCAGGCTTTAAATCTATCAACGTAGGAGTCCCTATCCAGTGCTTAGCTCAATACCTGGTACATAGTAGGTCTTAATAGGTGTTCAATGACTATTGACTATGCCACCTTTATATCTGAGGATGTAACTTGTGCATAGTTATGACAACCTTTAAAAAATGGAAACTACTCCAACCTTTTTTTTTTCTTCTGTGACTCAGCACCCTCTGGTCAGCTTCCAACAAAATAAAATTAGCTTTTAATATGGCCAGCTACAGTTTTAATACTTGCAGTTTCCTCTCCTTTCTTCCCACTCCTGCTACACCCAAATCTCTGTCTTTTCTGTTAGTCCTTGTTTTAACAATGAATCAGAGAAGGTTTTTATTGAACTATAAATGCATAAAAGCAGGGACTCTTGTCTTGTCTAAATGATGTGTATCTCTCTTAGACGAGCACACTGATCTTGCACCCAGGAGACATCAAATAAAAATCTGTTGAATTTGAAGTTTAATTTTTTTTTCCATGCTCTGTTTCTTATCCTCAATTGGGATCTCAGTTGGGTAGGGGGAAAGCATTAGACTTTGAAGTCCCAGACTTTTTATTCCATAGTTGAGTAGTCACTTCTTGTTCTGAGCTTTAGTTTCTACATTTGCAAAACAGGAATAATAATCTTTGCAATCAGTATGGCATGGAGGAAACCCCCCCCCCCCCTTGGAGTCAAGCCTGAATTTCAACCTTCCTCTGATCAATATGCTAGCTCCTTGATAACAGGGAAGTAAATTATTTTACTTTTCAGAATCCCAAGCATCTCCCTAAGACTTTAAGGTACAACAATGCAATCAGAGATCTGGACAAAGTAAACAAACAAACCAAAAACCATTGGACTCTCCTCTGTAGCACTGCTGTGAGTCACTTGAAATGATGTGTATATATGGAAATGATCTGTAACTCCCAGTGCTGACTAAGGTGAGACAACTGTTCTCAGCAAGTGCAAATAAGCAATTCAGGGGTTTTAGCTGAAAGGTTTTAAAGAAAGACAACTGAGATAAATAAAAGATGATAAAGATATAACCGTAAGAACATTGGATCCCTAGACAAAAGATGTGTATTTGAATCCCAGTTCTGCTATTTACTAGCTGTATATAATCTTGAGCAGTGGTTCATGCTCCCTCAGCTTCATGTTTCTCATCTATAAAGTGGGAATGATAGTTATTATGATACCTACTGTATAGAGTTATTCTAAGGAAAGTAGATTTCTTTATTGCATGCATTTTAGCTTTCCAATTTGTAACAACAAAAATACCTTGGTAGCTTTTATTAACTTGTGGTTTTTTTAGTAACCCAATTCAGAATATCTGTTTAAACTCACCTTCTTGCTTTTAGGCACCCCCAAGACTCCATCTCCCTCTAATACCACAAATTGCAGCCCTTCATTCCTTAATAGATGATATTTTAAAATAGTAATTAATTTTTCTCCAGTTACATGACTAAAAAGTTTTTAGCATTCAAGTTGATAAAATTTTGAGTTCCACATTTTTCTCCCTCCTTCTTTCCCCTCCTCTCTTCCAAAGATGAGAGGCAGTTTGATATAGTTTATACATGTGCTATCATATAAAACATTTCATATTAGTCACAGTTGTGAAAAAACAAACAGATCAAAAGAAAAAAAAAACATTAGAAAGAAAAAAGTAAGTGAAAGAAATATGCCTCAATCTACATTCAGAGTCCATTGCTCTTTATCTGATTATGGATAGCATTTTCCTTTCTGGTCTTTCATACTTGTCTTGGATCATTGTGTTGCTGAGAAGAGCTGAGTCAGTCATAGTTGATCATCATATGATATTGCTGATTCTGTGTACATTTTCCTGGTTTTGTTCATTTACCTTTGCATCATTTTGTATGTCTAGAGTTTTCCAAAATTTGCCTGCTCATCATTTTTTATTGAACAATAGTATTCCATTAAATTCACATGCTACAGTTTGTTCAGCCATTCCCCAAATGATGGGCATCCTCCAATTTCTAAACTTTTGCCACCATAACAAGGCCTGCTATAAATGTTTTTGCACATGTAAGTCTTTTCTTTTTTATGCTCTCTTTGAGATATAGACTTAATAATGATATTGCTGGATCAAAATGTATGTACAGTTTGGTTGCCCTTTGGGCATAATTCCAAATTGTTCCTCAGAATGATTACATCAGTTCACAACTCAACTAACAGTGTATTAGTGTGCCAATTTTCTCTTATCCTCTCCAACATTAATCCCTTTCCTTTTTTGTCATATTAGCCAATCTCATAGGTGTAAGGTGGTATCTCAGAGTTGTTTTAATTTGCATTTCTCTAATCAAAAGTGATTTAGAAGACTTCTTCATATGTCTATAAATAGCTTTGATCTCTTCATCTGAAAACTGCCCGTACATATCCTTTGGTCATTGGTCAATTGGGGAATGGCTTGTATTCTTATAAATTTGACTCATTTCTCTATATATTTGAGATATCATAGATACTTGCTATAAAGATTATTTCCTAGGTTTCTGCTTTCCTTCTAATAGATGGTATTTATGAATAGTTGTGGCCAATTTATTGCTCAAGGGTCATTCTGCTAGAGATGAGCTTTTCTCTACTTCTATTGCCAGATCTTTGGATAATAGATACACGGTTGCTGAAACATTATAAGACTTTTGTGGCTTGATAGGAATCTGACATGGTCTTTAGAAATCAAGATCATCTTCCTGATGTAAAAGTATCAGATCTGAAAAATCAAGAAAAGGAGAAAGAGCTGTTGGTCCCTAAGGTTGTCAGGACACACCACTATGCAGAGTCACCAGAAAAAAACCTTAGACTTATTGTTTGTCCTTGATGGTTAGAAACTAGCCTGGGTGAGCTAAACAGAGGAAAGCTTGTGACTTACGATCTGGAGTTTAATCTTAGCGAAATGGAAATGGTATATGGAAAAAGGGAACAGGAGTGTTAAGTGAGAGTCAATGTGTATATGGAACAGAATGGTGGGAATGCAATGATAAAGGGGACCCAGAGAAAGTCAATGGAGGAATTCAATGTGATAGGATTCTGTGAATATGTATATGAAAGAGGAATGAGGAACTTGAATCATAGGCAAATGAAATGATGGTCAACAATAAAACATATTCTGAGAAAATTTTAAGGCATCCTGGAGTAAAGCAGTGGCCTGGGGGTTTAGAATAATAACCTTTCAATTTTGTGAATCTTCTGTTAATTAAGACATAATCTCATAATCCATAAGAGAATGAAGCAACCTGATTCAAAGCTTTACTTTTTAATCTGTTCTTTATCCTTACTCCACTCCTTAAAGCAAGAGGCTAGATAGTTGTTCTCCTGTTGAAAGGCAATATCTTTTCTCTAGGAAATGGTATGGTTAGGGTATTGAGTTGTAGACAAAGGGGAACAGAATCCACAAAAGCTAACTCTGGGCTCTTGGAGGGAAGCCATGGTTTGTAATGGTGATGTGTTATCTCCAGCCTGGTGCCTCCTGGAGGTGCCACTAGAGTCAGAAGCAAGTGACTCATTTTGGACTAAGCCATAGGAAACAGTGGATCATTAAAAATAAACAAACAACACAATTCTCCTGTTTAAAAAAAGACCTAAGCATCAATAAACATAAACATTTGAATACATACAAATAGAAAAAGATGAAGACATATAAAACTGTGAACTATTTTATAAGGATTCTTTTTTTTTTCTTTGTAAGTTAATATGAAATTTAACATGATAGTAATAAAACTACTCCAATTGTCCATGCCCTCTTTTGAACTCTCTCCTGCTCTGTTTTGTGTATTTTGTTAAATGAAGAAACATGCTGTCTTGAGAGGCAAGGACTTAATCTAATAAAGCATGTTTTCCTTTGGACTTTGTTATAGAAAAGGAACTAGTTTACACAATTGGTATCAGCTTGGAACAGGTTCCACTCTTGGATTAAAAGGTGTGTCTAGTTGGTTATTTTATAATAGCTAGAGGGGTTATTTAGGGATTACCTAGTTCGATGTCATTGTTTTAAAGATGAGGACAAGGAGGCACAAAAGAGTAGAAATGACATGTCTGATAGTTCTCTCAGCCAGTAAGTGCTTATGTCCAATTCATCTAAATATGGTGGTCCTTTTAATTACAATTGCCTCTTTTTCTTATCTGTCTCTGTCTATCTTTTTCTGTGTTTCTCCTATTTATCCACCTTTTTTTTTCTATGTATGTATGTATGTCTTATCTCCTATCTCTATGTATGTATCCAAGTATCTATCTCCTCCCTTTCCCCCTCTCCTCTTCTCCCTTTCCCCCTCTCCTCTTCTCCCTTTCCCCCTCTCCTCTTCTCCCTTTCCCCCTCTCCTCTTTTCTCCCTCTCCCTCCCTTTCTCCCTCTCTCCCCCTCTCCCTCTCCCTCCCTCTCTCCCCCTCTCCCTCTCCCTCCCCCTTTCCCTCTCCCTCTCCCTCTGTGTAACTGTATTTGTATTTCTTTTCTATGAGACCTTGAACAAGCCACTTAGCTTTTATGAGCCTCAATTTTTTCCTTTGTAAAATAAGGCTTTTTCTTTTTCTGAGGCTGTTAAGTGACTTGCCCAGGGTCATACAACTAGGAAGTGTTAAGTGACTGAGACCAGATTTGAACTCGGGTCCTCCTGAATTCAGGGCTGGTGCTTTATCCACTGTGCCACCTAGCTGCCCCTGGAAGAGGTCTTAAAGATAATCTAGTCCAATCTTCTAATTTTACAAATGAAAACAGGCCTGGAGAAGTTATCTGAATATCAAAATAGGAGATTGTTCAAACCTAGGATATTTGATTATCTCTCTACAATGTTCCAGCATCCTCCCTATCCACTTCTCAATGTTTTGTCAAAATCATTTAATATAACTAAAGGTATTATTAGGTAATACTATTATTATTTATCTACCCATCTATCTGTCTACCCCTCTAAATCTCAATTATCCACAATGATTGTGCAAGATGACAGTTATAACACATTATCAAATGCACAGATATTCCCAAATCCTAATTTTAGTTAGGAAATGTGAATTCTTTCCCCATGTGTCAGAATGAGTAATGAGAAATGAGCTAAGTTTATTTCTGTTTCTTCCTGTTTGAATTTCCCTGCCAAACACCAGTTGGAGATATTAATGATTAGGAAAATAGCCAAAGACTGGCAGCTGATATAGTCTAGAACCTGAAAAATATACTTTTGCAAAAGCAGAGTGTCATCACAGAACCCTGACTTAGAACTTTAGAGATCAGGGTTCTAGGACTGGCTCTGTGGCAAGAAAACCTTAAGCAAATTCTTCCCCTCTCTGATCCTCAATTTGTTTCTTAAGTAAATTCATCATATTGGATTACATTGTCTTTTCTAACAACTTTTAAGATCCTTCCCAGCAACTAACCTCTCACAGTCCTATATTTTATTAGAGTGAAATGAACAAAATCAGGAGAATAATGCTTATAACAACAGCATTACAAATACTACCCACTTCGAAAATCTATAAGAATTATAATCAATACTGACCAACCATGATTTCAAAAGTTCAGTGATGAAACATGCCATCTACCTGCTAAGAAAGATTATAGATTTAGAGTGCAAAATGGATCATGCCTTTTTTTTTTTTATACAGCCAATAAGGAAATGTGTTTTGTTCAACTGTGCATATTTTATACAAAGAATTTGCTTTTCTTTTCTCCTTTTTTCTATAGGGTGGGAAATGGGAGGGAGAAAAATAAATTTCTATTCATTAAAAAACAAAATAGAGAGGTATGGGGCTACAGGTTTAGAATGTTGAAAATACTTAGATGAGGTCACCATATTCTTGGCTTCATTTATTGTTTTACTTTGTTACAAGAGACTTATGGGAAGGGGGTAATCTGTAAATGTTTGTAATGTAATAACAAAACATCAATAAAGCTTTAAAATAATCAGAAAGCATCTTATTTTGCAAAGGTGTCAAGCAATAACAGGTAACTTATACAGCAAATATTACCTAGAGTGTATATAGTATAGGACCAGGATCTATGGGTGATTTTTAAAAAAGCATTTAACAGCAGTTGTTCTATTCAAGAAGCTTAGAACTTTGTTGTTTTTCAGTCATGTCCAGCTCTTTATAACCCCATTTTGGCAAAGATAGTGGACTAGTTTGCTATTTCTTTCTCTTGCTCATTTTACAGATAAGGACCCGAAGGCAAATAGGGTTAAGTAATTAGTTCTGGCCCTTGCAGCTAGTATTTAAAGCTGGATTTGAGCTTAGGTCTTTCTGAGGTCAAGTACTCTCTATTCAGTGTACCATCTTGCTGTCCCTAAGATTCTTAGAACTAGCCATATAATCATTATATTTGGATCTGGGTTTGAACTTGGGCTTTTTCTCACTAGCTGAGAAATGCCCTTGGAAAAGAAAGACTAGACCTAGAAAATAATCTTTAATGGATTAAATTCAACAACTACTATGTATCAAAACCTGTACTACTCTGCTAGAGAAGAGAAAAAATATTAGTCATGACAGGAAAAAGGCTGAATCTCAATTCAGGTGACTTAGATTCAAGTCCTAATTAAATCCACCGTGATTACTTAGGAAAATCATTTTCCTTCTTTTGAGACTCAGTTTCTTTGTTTGGAAATGAAAGGATTGGACTTGTTGATCTCTAAAGTCTCCTCTATTCTAAAATCCAGTAAGACATGGCTTCTGCCCTTATAGAAATCATATAAAACAAAACCAGCGGTGTCAACAAGCAATATATAAGAGGAAGTGAAGCTGCTGCAGATGGAGGTGGTGAAGAGATGAGCTAGATGGGAGAGATGTAGTGATGGCAGATAAAATCAACAAAACTCAAACTACTCAACATGGGAGAGACAATATCTGCAGAGGATCCCAGCCAAAATCATATTCAAAGCTGACCGGTGTCTTGCTTTTATGATGATTGTCCACAAGCCCCAACTCATTTCCTGGTGATACCCAAGAATCCATTACCCAAATATCTGTAGCAGGAGGATGATGAAAATCTTCTTTGACATTTAATGACTACTGGCAAGAAATATGAAGCTGAATACAATTTTCACCTTTTTTTTTTTTTTTTTGGTTTTGCTTTTTTGTGGCTTTTCTCTTTTGTTCTTTCTGGGACTTTGGGGAAGTTTTGTTCTTTTTGAGCCTCATTTTCTCCCTTCAGAAAAAATGATGAGGTTTGTACTTGATCAGGGTCTCTGAAGTGTATGTGTGTGTGTGTGTGTGTGTGTGTGACTCCTTGGATAGGTGTTTGGTGAAGCCTATATACTCAGTCACAGAATATGTTTTTAAAAATACATAAAATAAAATATATAGGTTCACAAAGAAACATTACATTGAAATATGATTATTATAATTTTTAAAAATAATATTAAAAAAACCAAGTTGTACGACTTCAGGTTAAGAACTCATAAACTAGATAATTTCTAAGGACCCATTATTATCTAAATTATCCTTTGTTCTAAATATTTTTGAGAGTCATCAATGGAAGAGTCAGCCTTGAAGTAAGGCAGATCTGAATTCACATATGGATTGTGTTATCCTGGGCAAGATCCTAGGTTAGAGATTTAATATCTCACTACCTCAGGCAGCTATCTGTAAGGCTATAAGTTGGAGAAGAGAAGTGCGCTGGTAGAGGGGGAAAATGCCATTATATTAGAGGCTTCATGATGCCATGGAAAGAAAACAGGATGTGGAATCAGGAGAAGCCTGGCTTGATCCCTGCTCTGACACACTTATTCTCTGTGTCACCATAAGCATGGCATTTTCTCTCTCTCAACCTGTTCTTTATCTTTAGAATGAGGATAATACTTCTTCAACTTGCTTTAGATAGTTGTTATGAATAAAGCCCTTTGTAAATTTTAAGGTGCTAGAAAGTATGGGATCTTATATTCTAAGGCACTCCCAGCTCTGATAATCTCTGTTCTAAGGTCTTTTCCAGCTCTGAATTTTTTATGATTGTGTTTTGTCATTTTAAAAATCTGAATCAGTGTAAAAGGAAAATGACCTTCAAGGTTGGCCATGAGCCTCCTAAAGACTGGTTGAGTCAGTATTTCTTTCCCCCCTTCCCCTTCTTTCACTAATCAGGTCAAACAAGCAATTATTCCAAACTGCAACCTACTGCAGCCCATTTATTATAGAGATTCAAGATGAAAAGGAACCAACTAGGCCAGTAAACCTTTTGCAGCCAACTCAGATTCTGCACCTGTTTGACCTCTCTCTATGGTTCTGCCTCAGTTACCATGACAACCAGAAAGCCCACGAGGAGAAGCAATTACTTTGGCTGCTGCCAGAAAGCAGGGGCAAGGGTTGGATGGACTTGGGATGGGGGTGGGGATGGGATGGAAGTGGAAAGACTGGAGAACTTCTAGCTAGGGGTAGAGAGCTATAAGCATTACTTTGGGGGTCTGAAGGAGGCAGATTAATGCTGAAGGAAGAGCCTCAAATTTCCCTGGTTTCCTTCAAGTCTCAGTTCAAACCTCACCTGTTGCAGGACTTTCCCACAGTTCTCCATCCCTGCCCCTCCCCACTGCTAATATCTTCATATTTTCTTCCACCTCTTCTACTCTTGTCTTGTATGCACTTCATAATGAAACTAAGTTCCTAGTTACTTAAATGAGAATTTGGGTTCCTTAATGGCAGAATCTATCATTTGCCTTTCTTTATATCTTCTGTTTAACACAGTTCCTGGCACCTGATAAGCACTTAATAAAGGCTTAATTGACTGACTGACTGACCTAGGGCATGATAGAATTAATTGTAGACTTCAGAAAAATTAGTATAAAGAATGCTCTCATTAATCAGATAGTACCAAGCAGAGGATTTTGTATTTGATTTTGTAGGAATAGAGAAGCAATGAAGTTTATTGAGTGGGGGTGGGATGGGTGATATGGACAGATTTGTATTTTAGGAAAATCACTTTAGTGTTTGAATAGAGGATGAATTGGAGTAGGGAATGACTTGAGATAAGGAAGGAAGGAAGGAAGAAAAGAAGGGGAGAAGGAAAGAGGAAAAGAGGGAAGGAATGAGAAAAGGAAGGAAAGAGGGAAGAAAGAAGAGAAGAAATGAATAAATGATGAAAGGAGGGAAGAAAGGAAAGAAGCAGTGAAGGAGAAAGAAAAAAAGGAAGGAAGGAAGGAAAGAAGGAAGGAAGTAGGAAAAATGAAAAGAAGGATGGAAAGAAGGAAGTGAAGAAGAAAAGGAAGCCAGTTAGGAAGACAAAGAAAGAAGGAAGAGTATTTATTGAGCACTTTCTTTGTTCCTGACTCTGTGCTTCTTGGAGTTGTACTTTGTTGAAAATAACTTTTGTCCCTTAGGGCAAAAGTTTTTGGCTATGCATCTCTTTTATGCACTTTTATAATACTATGTATGAATTATCTGTGTCTATGTTAGATTCCTAATTATCATGAGCTCTATGAAGATAGGACCTATTATCTTATCTTTTGTGTGAAAGAGCTTGGCATGGTGAATAAAGAGGGTTGAACATGAAATCAGCAAGACCTGGGTTCAAATTACATTTCTGACACTCACTTAGCCCCATGGTTCTGGGGAGAGTCAGTCACTGTGGAAGAAGAAGGAAGTCCCTCCAAAGAGGCCTCTAAACTCTCCCCTCTTCCAAACTTCCCCAGTGTTGTAGAGTGTACCATCTTGCCAGGCCCCCAAGTTCACAACCCATGTATTATCCTAGATTCTTCATTATTTCTCATCCCCCATAATCTGTCTGTTCAAAGACGTATATTTGAGAGATGTTGCAAAGATCTGCTGATTTTTTATTGTAATCTCTCTCTCTCTCTCTCTCTCTCTCTCTCTCTCTCTCTCTCTCTCTCTCTCTCTCTCTCTCTCTCTCTCTCTCTCTCTCTCTCTCAATTTTCTCCTCTGCTACTGCCATCACTTTGGCACAGGTCCTCATCACCTCACACTTGGAGTATTGCAATAAATTGCTGATTGATCTCCCTGACAGAAGTCTCTCCCTCCTAAACCTTCTTCCATTCAATCACTAAAGTGATCTTCCAAGAGTTCAGGTCTATCTCTATCATCTTCTGCTTCCCCCATTCCCCCAGCCTTTTCAATAAACTCCAGTGACTCCTTATCACCTCCAGAATCAAATACAAAATCCTCTGTCTGGTAATTCATAACCTGCCCCCTCACACATCTTTACAATGTTTTTATACCTTACAACCTCCTCACACTACTTTTCAGTCCAATAATAATGGCCTCTTTATTGTTCCATAAACAAGACACTCCATCTTTTAACTCAAGTCATTTTCTCTGGCTGACTCCCATATTTAGAATTTTATTCCTCCTCATCTCTACCTCTTAACCTGCCTGCTTCCTTCAAGTTCCAGCTAAAACCTCATCTTGAAACTTGGGCCCTAGCCAATTATCTTGATTTTGTCCTGCCACCAAACTTCAAAGGTTCTGAAGGGGAGAGTAAGGTTGACAACTTTGTACAGCCCTGCCTCACTTAAATCTAATTCACCCACTATTCAGAACATCCCATTCTTTACAACATTGATCCTCTTTTAGAACCAAACCACAACAGCAAAATCCCATCTTCTATAAGAAAACTTTTCTCAATCAGTCTTACTTTTAATGCTTTCCTTCTGTTAACTATTTCTTATTTATCCTATATGTAGCTTATTTGTTGTTAGGATTTTTTTTTGTCATCTCCTCCATTAGATTGTGAATTATTAAAGGGAAGGGTCTGTGTTTTGCCTAGCACAGTCCTGGCACATAGTAAGTACTTAATAAAAGCTTGTTGTCTGACTGACTGCTGCCTTTCCTCCAGAGCCTTACCAGCAAGCTTTAAGTCAGACAAGAATCAAATCTTTACCCACATCATAAGAAAAAGGAGATTATTAGTGGACAGAAGGCAATGTAGATAAATTGCAACATCAACAACTTATTTCCATCTGAATTTGTGAATATATTTGTGAGAATGTCTTGAGACTGGAAGATCTGAATATTCAGCTTTATAAAATTTTAGAAACTATCATGAGGGTTAAACACCAGTGCCTTTAAGTACTCCAGAATCAAATGTAAAATCTTTTGTTTTTAAATCCTTTTATAATCTGCTTATTTCCTACCTTTCCAGTCTTATTATACTTTACAGTTATTCCTTCCATATCTCAGCTATTAGGGGTGTGGTACCACCTCGATCTTGTCCTTGTAAAATTATCTGGTCCTCCTTTTATACTAGAAAAGAAGTCTGAATTATTAGAGTGTTCAAAGACAAAAAAAGTTGATATTATATAATACTATACATGTATTTTCTGTATTTCTATTTTTTTCTATATTGTCTGATGGCCTTTATGTGTCACTGCAGCTTCCACAAAACGCCCCCAAAATTCCCATCTAATTTCTTACGCTCATTCCCTGATTGCTCTCAAGAGAAGTATAATAGTTAACTTACTCTTACTTTCTTAGCTTCCTTTTGTCAAATGCTGTTGAAAGAAAGATCATCATGAATAACTAGTGGACCTCTTTATCAAAGTAAACAGAAAACAAATCATAAAGGTTATACAAATCGTAACTCATAACTAGCTCATACAGTAGATAGTAGTCTGCTGGACCAAGTCCCTGCAGGAAGACCCAAATTCAAATTCCACTTCAATCCCTTTCTAGTTATATGAACCTGGGCAAGTTAGTATACCTTTCTAAGTCTCAGTTTCCTTATTTGTAAAACTGGTAGTGATAGCACCTACCTCATAGGATTATTGTGAAAATTGAATTAGGTAATATGATAAAGTGCTTTGCAACTCTAAGAGTACTATATAAATGCTAGAACTTTTGTTATTGCTGATACTGCTATTATTATAATAGGTGAAAGAATACATGGGGTAGATGAGCTCTTTGGAAGTGAGATAAGATCTATTCTCCCAAGGATAAAGGATGATCTCAATAGGAAAGAAACTCTCTTACTTGTCTCTAGAGTTTCAGGAACTGGAAGTTAAACATGTTGCGAACTAGTTTTCTTCTGTGTCTGTACCTCTGACATGGTTTCCCATTCACCATTCAAGTGTTTATTCTTGAATCTAGTGATTGTTTCTCCCCAAATCCTCTTCTAATATGTTTTCCTCCATATAGATGTGCAGAATTGTCAGATAAGAGAGTTCTCTCAGCCAATCAAGAATCTTATTCATGTAGCATGGAACTTCATAGGGCTGTCCTTAAGGGAACTATCCAACTCAGGCAATTAGAAGTGTTACATTCCTCCCCAGGACTGAAATATTTTTCCAACCCTTACAAAAATTGGCCCAGGTGAGCTTGAAACCCATAACTAAATAGCATAAACACAAACACCAGTGTTTTGAAACAAAAAAGGGTAATTAATTTTCCTGATATTCTAGAGATCCAGCTTATGTTACTTTTGGTGAAAAAAAGAAGAAAACAAATATGTATTAATAGTTCATTTAATATACAAGACACTAAATCACTTGCTAAGGAATTGCAGTGACAATATGCCTAAGTTACATGCAGGACATAGTATTTGCCTAACTCATGCATGCCCATAGTATAAATGATAAACAACAAATCAAAACACATCTAACAAAACAAAGCTAGAAAACTGCAACAATAACACTTGATAGGTCTTTTAAAAATTCAGCTTAATTATAAGTATTGGCAAATATGCAAAGACAATAAAACAACTAAGCACTGTAATAGCATGAATATAAAAGCAAAGTAATAAACAAGCACACTCATAATGCAGCAATTAACATGTATATCAAATATATGCAAATACATGAAAGGCACACTTCACATGGTCAATCTCTAGTATTATATACATGTGTGACAATTTATTCAGATTCACCTGTAACATTATGAGTTAGTCTGATAACTGGTTTGACGATCTAGTTTAATAAAAGCTTGTTGTCTGACAGCTTTAACAGCTTAACAGCAGCTTTTCTCTCTACTTCTAAATTTGATACAGTAGATGATATGGGATGATATACCATCAGGAGATTTATAAACTTTTTATTACACGTGGGCTGACTGACTGCAGGAACCAGTTGGCTATCAGCATGCTGTGCTCTGTGGTTTTTAACTTCTAGGAATCTCCGTAGCAGTTCTAAGCAAGAAAGGAGTTGCCTCAAGGTTCTGTCCTCTGGCTGTGTAATAATACATATAGTGTCTTTTATAGGAAATATTACTGTAAGAAACCCATCTGGTTCAGATACTCTGTACAATTGATAGACAGTCTCCTTTTTTTGTACTTGCTTATGGGAAAGTCCAACTAACTCTCCAATGAGCAAGAGTAGATTTCAATAAATGGTCTTACTAGAACTTCCTTTATTCTCTGAGGCAATTTTATAAAAATGCATAATCTCTTCAGTGAATATTTTTTGCATTTGGCTAATTGTATTTTTTAAGGAGTTGTTTTCTTCAGTCAGTTTTTTTCCTTCCTTTTCCAATCTGTTGATTTTCTTTTGTATACCTTTCACTTTTAATTCTATCTCTCTTATTTGGCTTTTAAAGTCTTTATGAACACTTCCAAGAAACTTCTTTGGACTTGAGACCAATTCATATCACTCTTTGAGGTTTTCTCTGTGGACATTTTGTCTTTGAGTTGGTGTTTTGATCTTGCCTATCACCATGGAAGCTTTCTATGGTCAAGACTCTTTTCTGTTTCTTGTTCATTTTCTTTCTTTTTCTTTTGGCATTTCCTCTTTTTTCACTTTTATGGTTGAACTCTGCTCCTGGGGTAGAAGGGGGCTCTGTCCCAAACTTCTTGTGTAGCTCTGAGCCTTGGCTTTGAGTACAGGGGTCCCTTGTGTTTGCAGGGGATAGCTTTGCCTGCTTTTTTTAGGAAACAGCCTAGTGTTCCAAAATTTGCCTTCTAAGCTGGGACTGAAGGCTGCCCAACTGATCTGCTCTTCTACTGAGCTAGGACTGAGGATCTTTCTTAATTGCTGATTTGCTGATTAAAACCCTCTCACACTCTTTCCCAAAGTTTGTCTGAGCTGGGCTAAACACCTTTTTCACTGACCTTTCTTGGAGTTTTTCCAGTCTCTCGAGCTGGAGAATTGGTTTTGTTACATCAGACTTTCAGAGGCTTGGTTTCATGTGGTTTTTTGAGGGAAACTGGGAGAGTTTGAGCAGTTTCCTGCTTTACTCTGCCATTTTTGGCTCTACCCCTGGAATCCAGCATAATTGTACAATTGTACAATCTTCTCTAAAATATAATGTTTTCTAGGAGCAGGCTTCTTGGGAGGCTTCTGGGAGCAGCCTTAGTTTCAGCTCAAAATAATAATCACCATAAATGCAGCCAGGAGTTAAAGTGCAGATTCTTTATTGTCTGCTTCAAAATAGCCTGGTTAGCTTTCTTAGAGGCCTATCTCTCTCCTTGGTTCCAAGAGCTCTTGCTGTTAGTCCTTTGTCTCTTCCAGCTTCTGCCTCTAGCTCCCTCTGAATCCAAAGCATCCAGTCAACACAAAGATGGAAAATGGAATGAATCTGTCTCCGCCTCTGAGAGTAGGCTTGTGAATCTGGTCCTGAGAGCTTCTTGCTTATATGCTGTATACTGAGTATCATCATTAGGAAACCATTATTTGTTGTAGGAGTAAATCAATGCTAAACTAGCTTTAACCATTGTCTTCTCAATTCCACTTAGTACCTTGTTTCAAGTTCTGGCCCATAACATCTCCTTGTAGGATCAGATCAATCATACTGTACCATGCTAAATTAGATAACTATTGTCTCTATCAATTCCATTGTCTTAGTACCTTGTAAGAATCATAACATATAATCTCTCTATAACTTTGTGTGGATTAGCTTTTCATTAGTTAGCTAACTTTAAATACTAGGTCATTTGACCTTTCAATGCCAAGGTTTTTCAACAGAATTCCATCTTCTTGTTGAAGATCTTAATGTTTTCTAACATCAAAACATCTTTGCTTCAGTCATGGCTCTTCTCCAAAACTAACCAATTGACTTGCTTCTTTCTTCTCTCTCAAATGAGAGAAATACCAAGTGCTTGCATTTACATCACTTCACCTTCTAAAACACATCAATAGGTAGATGTGGTTCTTGCCCAAACATGTGCAAGTAAATAAGGGCTGGTGGAATTGTATGCCCCTACCAGAAATGACGCATGCTAACTGTACTAGGCTTTTTGTTCTGGTCTCAGGGTTCCCAATATGTTCAGTAATATATGGTTGAAATGTTTAAATTGTCTATCTCCTCAAAAATACAATAAGGCTAGTATTTCCTTCAGTACCTTGTTCTCACATCTTGACTTTGTTCGGAGTAGATCCTGTCAGGAATCCTTTTTCTCACAAATCTTGATAACAGTAGATGCCTTCTGGTTTCCAGTTAGGTTCACTTGGGGATAGCTGGTGAAATGGTCAATCACCACTAAGATATGACTTATATTTCTACCATCCTCTTCCAGAGATGAAAAATCAATCTGGAGAAGTTCCAAAACTTTGTTGTCATTTACATTCTCTACATATGCAGAGTGGATAATGTTTTTCATTGTATGTCTGGCACAAGTTTCACACTTCTCATTGACATTTGCAGTTATCTTAAGTCTATAATTGTGTTTCTTATCAGTTCTGGGGGGGTCTTTTTTCTCACCCATATATCCACAGTCATTATATAAGGCATTAATGATTATTTGCTATGTTGTGAAAAAAACAAAAAACAAAACAAAACAAAACAAAAACAAAAACAAAAACAAACAAACAAACAAAAAAAAACCCAACCATTACTGGTTCTCTGAATAGAATCATCTATATCCTGATCAAATCTCCATCGACCAGCTCCAATTCCTGTCATTGTTTCAGCAGCAAGGTGTCCTCTACTGACTCAAACAGGAGGTTTTTAGGATTCTTTCCTTGCTTTTTGGCTTCAAATAATTCTCTCAGTCCTTTATTAACCATATGTTCTGACTTCTAGTAATCTGAAGTCTACGAGACATGGATAATTGGTTCAATGAAACAGAATTTCTATATGTACTTGGCAGAGAAGATCCTACTGTTTGCCAGATGTTGTGCTAAGCATTTTACAAATATTATCTCATCTGATACTCACAATAACCCTGGGAGGTAGGTGCTTATTATTATTTATGCTTTATAGTTGAAGAAATTGAGGTAGACAGAGGTTTAAAAACTAGCCCAGAACTTGGCTCTTTTCAACAATGCAGTAATTCAAGGCAATTCCAATAGACTTGGGATGGAAAATGCTATCTGCAACTAGGGAGAACTATGGAGACTGAATGTGAATTGAAGCATAGTATTTTCATCTTTTTGCTGTTGTTGGTTGTTTGCTTTTTTCCCCTCGTGGTTTTTTCCCTTTTGATCTGAATTTTTTTTTCACAACACAGCAAATCTAGAAATATGTTTAAAAGAATTGCACATAATTAACATACCAGATTGCTTGCTGTTTTGGGGAGGGATGAGGTAAGAGAAGAGGGAGGGAGAAAAAATTAGAATACAAAGCTTTACAAAAACAAATGTTAAAAACTATCTGTATATGTATTTGGAAAAATAAAATACTATTTAAAAAACCAAGTCCAGAGTCATACAGTTACTAAGTGAGGGGAGAAAGAATGTGAATTAAGGTCTTCCTGACTCCAAACCCAATGCTCAATTCATTGAACCATTCAGTTACCTCGGCAATTTTTTTAAAAAAAAGATTGTTTTAGTAATAAATCCCTAGCATAATTATGCTAGGGATGTTGTATTTTAAAATATGCAGGCTTCAGCAAATATTTTTAGAATGTAATTGAATTAGGAAAATGATTATTCTTTTAAAAAAGATACTGGTTCATCCTACAATAAACAATCTCTACTGGTTAAATTTAGGAGTTGACCTAAATTTAGGATGTCCTTTGACATCCAGCATCCAGCATCCAGCATGTTAATTTCATTGTGAATTAGACAAAATGACATCCTTAAACCCTTGAATTTGTCTCTATGATTTCATATAATCCCAAAGTCTCAGAAACTGGAACTTCATATATAACAATAACACAACAACAAATATTAAGAATAATAATAGTAATAATTACAGGTTTTAGAGTGAGATTTATTCTGTTTGACTCTCCAGGGTGAAACACAGGATTGTGTTTAATAATCGGATCTCTGAAGAAAATCTATGTATTCATGATATTCTTTAAGTTTAATCTGCCTTATTCAACTTTTCCCATTGTTTTCTTAAGTTCAGAAATCAACAAAACAAAAATTAGAGCTAATGAATCCAATTCTAAGACCCCATGATTTTTTATTCCATTTCCCTTAAGACTCATTTTATAAGTGAGGAAAAAAAAAGAAATGGTAATTAATTTATCCATGATTATACAGAGTCAGAATTTGAATCCATTTCCTCAATCCAAGTCTAGCCTAGACAACTAATTTGGATAAAGCACTAGTCTTGAAATAAAAAAGATCTGAATTCCAGTCCAGTTTTGGATACTTACTAACTGTGTGATACTGGGAAAGTTACTTTAACCTGTCTGCCTCAATATTCTCAACTAAAAATGGAAATAATAATACCTATCTTCTAGGGTTATTGTGAGAATAAATTTGTATAATATTTGTAAAATTTCTGGCATATAGCAGATACCATATAAATGTTATTGTTATTATTATTATTATTATCCAGAACTGGACCTAATGTTAGACCTGGATTCAAATTTGACCTCTGACATATTCTAGTTCAAATTTGACCTTTGACACATCCTAGTTGTGTGACTCTGGACAAGTCACTTAACCTCTGTGTACCTCAGTTTCTTATACCACAAAATGGAGATTAACAATAGCAGAGTTACTGTGAGAATCAAATGAGATAATACTTATAAAAAGCACTTTGCACCTATGTGCCAAGCACATAGTAGGTATTTTATCAATACTTATTCTCTTCTCTTCTTCCCTTCCATCTTTCTCACTTTTCAGGATCATAAAATGTTGGAACTTGGAGACAACCTAATCTAGCACCCTCATTTAACTTATGAAAAAACTGAGGTCCAAAGAACAAGAAACAGAGTAGAGATTCCAACTCGGGTTCCACACCACTTCTCACAGAATATTACCTATCAAACATAGCATCTATGCTTTCATTTAAGCCACTGATAAAAATATTGGACAGAATAGGGTCAGGGAAAGAGACCTGGGGCCCTCCACAGTCAAACAGATGTAGACAGACACATTGAGCTACATAATATTCCTGACTTCCACACATTTCATTCTCTGCTTACTTGTGGCTGGGTCACATGTGACTTCATGTGTGCTGTTGACCTGTTAACAGCCTTTAAGGCTTCTTATATAATGAATATATTCCTAGATGGTTGTGCTTTTTGGAGCGTTAACTTCCTCTCTTTTCTGTCCTCTTTTAATATCCCGATCTTTTGCTTCAGGCACATGGTGAAATATTTGGCAAATCCTTATAGGGAAAGGAGCCTGGGGTTGAGTCAATTTTACATATTGTGCCTGACAGATTAATGAATTAGCAGATTAATTTATTTTTGTTTCTTTTTTTTCATATCTAGCCAGAGGTATCCCATGCTGTCCTCCTGGTACATTGGGCTAATTGCCAGCATCCTCCTATCCCCCCAGTTCTAATCCCATTTGTAGTTTATCCATCAAGAACCAGACAGAAAGTGGATAGATAAAGAGGGAAAACTAGGCTCTGTTAAAAACAAACAAAAGGTATCAATAAAAAATACTTTTAAAATGGAGTTGATCTAGTTGATCTCTGAGGTCCTCTTCTAGCTCTAAACCTGTGATTCTATGATCTGCCTGGGCTATTGCAAGTGCCTCCTAACAAGTCTTCCCACCTCTCCTCTTTTTCTTCTCCAATTGATCCTTCATATGCTGCCAAACCAATTTTCCTTAATCATAATTAAGTACTGTTACTACATAAGTGATTTCTTATTATCTACCAAGTAAAGAAGAAACTCTTTAGAAGAAAAAGGAAAATATGATATGTTAAAATATGGTTTTGGGTTAATGTTACCGAACTACTCATTTCCTTTCTCTTCCTCTTAAAAGGAATGAAGAATTTTTTCTTGTCATTAAAGGCCCTCCATTATCTAGCCCATTCTACCTTTCTTAGCTGATCTCACATCATTCTCCTCTGTGAAATCTAAGCTTCAGCCAAACTGGATAACTCTCTGATTCCATCCCTTTGACCTCACCATTTCCCACACTGGAATGCTCTCCCTCTCCTTTTTTCACTTGTTGACCATCAACATTTCCTTTAATTCTCATCTCCATAAAGCCCTTTTCCCCATGTCATTTGTGTCATTCTGATGTACTTGTCATGTAACACTATGTTATACTAGCCCATTTAGGTGTCATGTATGCCCTACTGGATTGTGAAACCCATGAGGGCAGGGACTGAGTCTTATTTAAATGTTATATCTATTCTAAGGCTGAGTGCAGTAAGCAGTAAACACTTTACATAATCTTGGGCTGCATTTAAAAAAAACATTGTGTGGGTTCATAATTTAGACATAAAGAATGTATTATGGAATATTATTGTTCTGTAAGAAATGACCAACAGGATGATTTCAAAAAGGCCTGGAGAGACTTACATGAACTGATGCTCAGTGAAGTGAGCAGGACAGGAGATCATTATATACTTCAACAACAATACTATATGATGATCAATTCTGATGGAAGTGGCTCTCTTCAACAATGAGATGAACCAAATCAGTTCCAATAGAGCAGTAATGAACTGAACCAGCTATACCCAGGGAAAGAACTCTGGGAGATTAGTGTGAACCACTACATAGAATTCCCAATCCCTCTATTTTTGTCCACCTGCATTTTTTATTTCCTTCACAGGCTAATTGTGCACTATTTCAAAGTCCGATTCTTTTTGTACAGCAAAATAACTGTTTGGACATGTATACATATATTGTATTTAATTTATACTTTGACATATTTAACATGTATTGGCCAACCTGCCATCTGGGGGAGGGGGAAGAAGGGGAAAAATTAGAACAAAAGGTTTGGCAATTGTCAATGTTGTAATTACCCATGTATATATCTGGTAAATAAAAATTATTAAATTTTTTTTTAAATAGACATAAAGAATGATACCATAAGCTAATTAGAAGGACATAGAATAGTTTACTTTTCAGATCTGTGGAGAAGGAAGGAATTTGTGTGCAAAGAAGAACTGGAACTCATAATTAAACACCAGATAGATGATTTTGATTATATTAAGTTAAAAAGTTTTTGTACAAACAAAACTAATGCAGACAAGATTAGAAGGAAAATAATAAATTGAGAAATCATTTTTATATTTAAGGGTCCTGATAAATGACTTATTTCTAAGATATATAGAAAATTGATTCAAATTTATAAGAATTCTCCAAGCCATTCTCCAAATGATAAATGGTCAAAGTATATGAACAATTTTCAGATGAAGAAATTAAAACTGTATTTAATCATATGAAAAGGTGCTCTAAATTACTATTGATCAGAGAAATGCAAAATGATCAGAAAATGCAAAAAAAATAAGACAACTTTAAGATACCACTACAACACCTCTCAGATTGGCTAAAATGACAGGAAAAGATAATGACATATTGGAGGGGATGTGGGAAAACTGGGACACTGATACATTGTTGGTGGAACTGTGAACGAATCCAACCATTCTGGAGAGCAGTTTGGAATTATGCTCAAAAAGTTATCAGGCTGTGTAAACCCAGCAGTGTTTCTACTACCCCAAAGAGATCTTTAAAAAGTGAAAGGGACTCACATGTGCAAAAATATTTGTGGCAGCCCTTTTTGTACTGGCTAGAAAATGGACACTGAGTGGATGCCCATCAGTTGGAGAATGGCTGAATAAATTGTGATATGTAAATGTTATGGAATATTATTGTTCTGTAAGAAATGATCAGCAGGATGAATACAGAGAGGCTTGGAGAGACTTACATGAATTGATGTTAAGTGAAATGAGCAGAACCAGGAGATACATGGCAACAACAATTCTGACAGATGTGACTTTTTCCAACAACAAGATGATTGATGCCAATTCCAATGATCTTGTGAGGAAGAGAGTCATCTACACCCAGAGAGAGGACTGTGGGAACTGAATGTGGATCATAATATATCACTCTCATTCTTTTTGTTGTTGTTCGCTTGCATTTTGTTTTCTTACTCGTTTACTTTCTTTTTTTGATCTGATTTTTCTTATGCAGCAAGAAAATTGTATAAATATGTTTATACATATTGGATTTAACGTATATTTTAACATGTTTAACATATATTAGATTGCTTGTCATTTAGGGGAGGGGGTGAAGAGAAGGAGGAGAAAAATCTGAAATAAAAGGCTATGCAAGGGTCAATGCTGTCAAATTATCTGTGCATGTTTTGAAAATAAAAGGCTTCATTAAAAAACAAAAACAAACAAACAAAAAACTATTGTGCCTAAAATTGGGAAAGAGATGGTCTTGCTGTCCTTTGCCCTCCAGACCTTATTTAGAGAGTTGTATTCAGTACTATACAAGTTGGAGAACATACTGGAATTGTGGAGGGGGAGAAATACTTTAGTGTAAAACCATGAGGATAGATTGAAGGGTTTGGTTACCCTGAAGAAGAGATGATTTGGGGAGAATATAATGATTTTCAAATATTTGAAAGACTCTCACACATGTCAAGAAAAAATAATAATGCATGTAGTATACTCTACTATTAAAGTTCATCTGCCAAAAACAATTTTTTGAATATAGCATTCATCTGTATACAAGCCATTTCTAAGATGGAGAAAGACATTTCCAAACTGGTATAGTTTCCCATGACCTCAATATGATTCTCTATCCCAAGATGATTTAGGATAACATTAGCAGGAATCTCAAACAAGAAAAAGATCATAATGTTAAAATACAGTTTGTAGTTAACAATCCAGAAGAATTTGTTTCCTACCTGGAAACTCTTAAGATACTGAAAACCTTAACTCTTAAGGACTGAAAAATCCCTTTCTGTAATCAATAATTAACCTTAAATTTCAAAAGAGAAGACACTAAATTTAAGTTGGTTAAGGTCACTTCAGAGATGGGAAAGCAATAATTTTATCAAGATAAGTTTTTAAGTTTGGTTTTTTACCTTCATTCCATTTCAAAGGAAAGCTTTTGTTCTTCCCACTTTCCTAAAAGGAAAAGCCTGAAAAGGATTTTGGGCTAGCTAAATGATATTCCTTAATATTTCTAGAGGAACTAAAAAAGGACCTTTAGTATACTTCCATACATGAAATCAAGATTAGACTTATTCTTTTTGGACAGTTAGAGAACAGGTCCTATTGACTACAGCTGTCAAAGCATAAGGATGCCCTCTTAGAATCATGTTTTTTAAATGCATAAGATAATATACATGGAATTACAAAGGAATGCAATTATATTGAAGTATAGGTATTATTGAAATATTTAAAATTAAAAAGAAAATACACAAGGTCCTTGGCCCCTGGTTAAGAACCCTTAAGGTAAGGAAAATCTTCCTAACAATTTTTGTATTTGAATTTAGGGGACTTAACCCAGTTCTCAGATCACCAGAAGCATTTAATAAATGCTTGCTAATTGATTGATTGAATTAGAACTATCCATAAAGTAGAATAGGCTGCCTTAGTAGGTAATGGATTTTTCATCATTAAGGGTCTTTATATACAAATTGAGTGGACCATTTATAGTGTATGCTGTAGAGGTGACTCTTGTTAAAATGTGGGTTGAATGTGTTTGTCTCTGTTGTTCCTTCTAATTCTGTGATTCTGTGACTGCATATCAAGGGTACCCATCACAGTTGCCATGGATACAGTTCTTCTTGTGTTCAATTGTAGCTGTGAAAATGCCTGGTGCATTTGGCTTTAACTCCCTGGATGAGTTGGAATAACATTCAGTCTCTTTCTAAAGATGATGTCATATGAAGATTCATAGCCAAAACAAAATAAAATATAGAACCCCAAAGCAAAGAGTTCCGAAGGACTGACAGAAATCGACAGAATTTTGGGTTAATCTCTTAATAACATTAACATGCATTTTAATTAATTGTACAATAATTGATATTGTAATATTATAGTGAATTGTAAATAACAAGTTTACCTTGCTCAGAAATGTTAAATAACTGGCAGTATATTTTGTCTCCCTATTTTCCACCAGCTACACTGCTTGCAGAGTTCTTTAGAACTCTCCAAAATGCCTCATGCAGGGTACATTCTCCCTCACCCATTTCTAACTTCCTTTTGTGTTCCTTTAGATTATAAACTCCTTGAGCATAAAACTATCTCAGATGGTGGTGGCGATGTTGCCAGCATTTACCACAGTAGAAGGTGCTTATTAAATGTTTATGGACTGACTGACTGATTCAGTTGTGGCCAGGTAGTTGATTAATGTCAAGGATGAAATACCAACTCCGAGTTTCTCAATTCTGTGCTCCTTTTCACTAGCCTGTGCTCCCTTTCAACAAACTGTAAAAATCAAGAAAGACTTCTTGAAGCAGAAAGGACTTGGGCTAGTTCTTGCAGGGTAGGCAGGCTATAGATAGGTAAAAGGATATGAGATCTTAGAAGCAGAAGGGACCATGGAATCTATCTCACCACCCCCTTCTCCACCCACCAGTGGAGGAAACTGAGCTTCAGAAACAGGAAGTGCCTAGCCCAAAGTCACATATTGTTGTTGCTGTTCAGACAAGATGGACTCTTTGTGACCTCATTTGGATTTTTCTTGGCAAAGATACTGGAGTGTTTTGTTTTGTTTTGTTTTTAATTTCCTTCTGTAGCTCATTTTACAGATGAGAAAAACGAGGCAAACTGTTTAGCGACCTGTCCAGGATCACACAGCTAGTAAGGGTCTAATGCCAGATTTGAACTCAGAGATAGGTCTTTTTAAAAAATTTATTTTATTTTCAATCCACAGAACAAAATAAGTGTCTCCATAAAACAGTACAATAATTAAAAACAAGGGATGATTGAACATGAAACTGAAAATCTACTAGCTCAGTGCTCAATTTTCTGTGTAATTCCAACCTCTCCCCCACACAGTCACATAATTGGTGGCAAAGCTGGTAGTTGATATGGTCCTTTTTTGGATATTTGTACCACTCCACACTTATTTATTACGCTCTGTTTTGTAATGTAGTTGTCTCGCTGCACTGGATTCCCTGCAGATAACCCACCCGATTGAATCAAGGACCTTGTTTTGCTTTCTTTGTTATCTCCTCCAGTCCTGAGCACAATGTTCTGGTCATGGTTGGCATGAAGTGGAGCCTTGGATTTTGAATCATAAGTGAGATTAGAGTTCTGGCTCTGGCACTCAGTAGCTATATGACCTTGGGTAAGGCAGGATTCTCTCTGATTCCCAGTTTCCTTACTTGGAAGATTGGGGTACTATACTAGCATTACTAATTTCAGATGGGAAGCAAGTTCCAGAGCGGGGAGGTAACTGCCAACTAGGAGTGGCAGAGGTAGAATTCCAGTTCTGGTATCTTAACTCAAATTCTAGTACCACATCTGCTACTTATAAGGCATTGAGAAATACCATGAAGTTTGGAAAAGGCATTCCTGCCCCAAGTAAGATGAGAAATATAGCCCAGTTTTCAAGCCTGGAGCATTTTTCTTATAAGACTCTCCTAACTGGTGAAGAAAATGATGACTCAAAGCTGCATAACTGTGTGAAGTGAGGAGTTTGTGTGAGAAAGGAGGGATACTCTTCATTCCTGCTTCAAGACAGATTTTGGAAGGCAGATCTGAAGAGGAATCCAGCTCCTTGATGTACTCCTGATTTCTACTTTGCTTCTCTAGAGACTTAAGAGAATTTCCCTTTGGCTGCAGTTGGGACCTTTGTCTTGGTTGGGCAAGATCTGTTTACTTCCAGCTAGAGTTTATTCATTCTTGTTTATTGTCTGGTATATTCTAATCTGTATAATTTCTCTGTTTCCATTTTTCATCTGCTTGGATAAATGGGCTTATTCACTACTCATTTGTGGTGAACTTTTGTGTAACTAGAATTTGATTTGAAGGACTTAGGTTTGTGTGCATTACTCTAGAGTTATCTTTTCCTTAACTAGAGAAGCTGGCAACTTTATTATTTTTGAAACTAAAAATAGAGACTGTAAATCAACAATATTTAGGAGAAAGAGGAAAAGAAACAAGTATTTATTGTTTACTATGTGTTAGGCACTGTGCCAAGAGCTGGAGATATAAATGTAAGCAAAAACAAACTCAGTCCTCAAGAGGTTTATGTATTTCTTTAAATTTTTTTTTCTTTTCAGCCCCTGATTCCTTTTTTCCTTGCATGCCCTTCCCCACTCATTGAGAAGGCAAGAAATATGATACCATTATACAAGTCATGGAAACCTTATTTCTACATTTGCCAGTATAAAAAAAAAATCAAAAACAATGTTGTAAGAATAGTCAACTGTGAAAGATAGCTACTCTGAACAAGTCAGTGATCCAAGACAATTCCAAAGGACCAATGATGAAAAATGCTATCACTTCTAGAGAAAGAATTGATGAACTCTAAATGTGTGTGTACTTTTTTACTTTCTCCATTTTTCTTTTTCTTTTATCTGTGCTTTTTTTTGATAACATGGCTAATATGGAAATATGTTTTACATGCTGTAATTGATATCAGACCGCTTGCTTTCTCAGGGAAGAGGGCGAAGCTGGAACAATTTAGAACTCAAAATATTTTAAAAATGAATGTTAAAAAATTTTACATGTAATTGCAAAATATTTTAAAATTAATTTTATAATTATAATTTTTGACATATGCATGAGTAATTTTTTTTTTACAACATTATCCCTTGTATTCATTTTTCCAAATTTTCCCCTCCCTCCCTCTACTCCCTCCTCTAGATGACAGGCAATCCCATACATATTAAATGTGTTACAGTATAACCTAGATACAATATATGTGTGTAAATCCAATTTTCTTGTAATTGCAAAATATTTAATGAAAGTAAAAATATATGTAAAGTATTGCTACCTTTTTGTGTGTATTGTTCTTCTAATTCTGTTCACTTCTTTTTGCATCAGTAAGTCTTCCCATGGTTTTTGGACATTATCCCCTTCATCATTTCTGCATAATCGTATTCTATCACATACACAAACCATAATTTGTTCAGTAATTCCCTAATTGATGGCCATCCCTTCATTTTCTAATTCTTTTCCATTACAAAAAAAGTAATTGTTGTAGATTTTTTTTGTACATATGGGATATTTTCTTTCTTTCTTTCTTTCTTTTTTAATCTCTTTGGAGGTATAAACTTAATAGTGATATTGTAGAGTCAAAGGGCAGGTATGGTTTTATAGCCTTTTGGGCATGGTTCCAAATTATTTTTCAGAATGGTTGGAAATGTTTATAACTTCACCAACAGTGCATTTGTGTACCAATTTACATTCTAATTGGGGAAGGAAATGTTCCAAAAGGAACTAAAAAGTGACAGGGAGTTTGAGAAAGAGAATGAAGTTACTCTGTGAGGAGGCATGATTTGCAGGCTGCTGGGGTAATACAATGTTCCCCTAAGTCAAGGAAATTCTAGGATGAAACAATAACAGAAGGTGTTGAAAAAATCAAGAATAGAACTGGTGGAGGAGCAAATGAGATAATTCTAGATGAATTCTTCCTTCTCAGAGGAAGACAGACTCCTTGATTAGATTAACCTCTTGACCCTTCTCATCCTGGAGAGAAGTGGCCAAAATTCCAGAGATATCTATGTTTCCCCATGAGCTATTTTCAAACAGTCAATTTTGACAAATACAAATACATGGGCAATATACAACTTACAGAGAGATAGCAGATAAATAGGCAGATAGATGTGGTTGATAAAGAGATAGGCAGACAGCTATAGATAGAATAATCAAATGATGGAAAAAAAGAATGATAGCTGGATAGATAGAGAACAGACAGACTATGATATATAGCTACATTGTATATGGAACAATAGCTAGGGATATTTGAAGCAAGTGCCCCAAACCTTATACCCTTAGTAGGGAAAGAAACAGAAACATCAATAGAAAAGCTTTTGCTGAGGAGGCCTCTGTTGTGGAAAGAGAAGGAAAGGGCCTATCCAGCCCTTCACCTCCAGCATTCACCTCATTCTGAGGCTTTTTATTTTAACCAGTTCTTGCTAACTAGGATACTAACCATCATCCATTCCACACTGCTGAAGAATTGTAAGTGCTATCAGCTCCCTCTCATTTCAGTGCTCTCTAAGTTCAGCACCCTGGGTCAAAGCCCAGATTTTTCTGCCTTAGTTATAATGCAATATCTAGACAGGCACTTTGGTATTTTATCCACAGGAAGATGAAGCCTCACCTGTACTTTTACAACTATTGTGTGTATTGCCTGTTTGTTTTTTTATATTTTTATTTTGGCATTATCCAAGTCTAAGGGGAACTGCAACCAAGTAGAATATAAGTCTTCCAAGCAAAGTGTCAGCTACTGGAGTTCCAGATTTTTTTTTTGTCCACTGAGCATAGTGCCTGGCTAGTAGGAATAGCATCACAACTGTTTTTTTTATAACAGAATGGAATTGACTGGAATTATTATAAAATTATCTGCCCTGAGGTTTAAAGAAGTAGGACAACAGAGGGGAAGTTGACATGTGTCCTTTGAAATCATGATCACATGGGAGAGATAGAAATGCGGTCAGACTATCTCCTTGGTGCAGACTGGGCCAACATTCATTCACTGGGGGTGTGTAGAGGATTGCCTGGGACTGGCAGGCAAGCTCATGGAAGCTGTCCATTTGGGAGCAGCTTCTCCTCTGTGGTCTGACTTTTCAGAAACAGTGGCTAGAGGGTTGGGATTGACCACTTCCCTTCCCCTCCTTCTAACACCCTTTAATTTTAGCTTCTTAAAAGGAAAACCTTCCTAACAATAAAAACTGTCCCCACTTGCCAGAGACTGCTTTAGGAAGTAATTCAATTCATATGGATACTCTGAACTCCTTCCTGAGGATGCAATAGAAAGCAGCCAGCCTTTCCCTCCATCAAAGGGACTACTAACAATCTACTATGTCATTAAAGCTAACAAGTCTATAATTTAGTAGTTATCTTAGGGAGTTACTTGAAGCAGTCCATAAAATGCTATATTAATGTGGGCTATTATTATAGTTGTTGTTATTAAGTGCCTTGCTCCAGATCATGCAGCTATTATGTTAGAGGTGGGATTTTATGCTAAACTCTCCTGATTCCTGGTCCTGTTCTTTAGCCACTTCTCTAGAATCTGATAATAGGAAGAAAATAAATAGGAAACAAAGAAAATTAGGTAACTGCTAAGAAGTTCAAGCAAATTGCTCTTTACACAATCTTTTCTTGTTCTTGTACATATATATATATATATATATATATATATATATATATATAAAATCATTTGTGTTGATTGATTACATTTTGCAATAGACATAAAAAATTTTTTTAAAGAAATTTGAGGAAGATCCTCAAACTCACTTCTACCTGAAATGGAAAAAAAACTTCATGAAATAAGTCTTGAAGGAAGGAAAAGGTTTTACCAGATGGAAATGAGGAGAGGGGAGAGGAAGAGAAAGAGAAGAGATGTAATAGAGTAAGACATCAGCAGAAACACAGATTTGAAGAGGGCATGATGAGAATGGAGAATGCTCCAGTTTTTCAGAAACAGACTCCATAAAAAACTGCTAAAAAAGAGATATTGATCAATGCAGGAATTAGAAAAAGATTACTGGGCAAGATAGTGAATAGAGTACCAGTCCTAAAGTCAGGAGTACCTGAGTTCAAATCCAACTTCAGACACTTACCACTTACTAGCTGTGTGAGTTACTTAACCCACCAGAGAAAAAGGAGGAGGAGGAGAAGGAGGAGGAGGAGGAGGAGGAGGAGGAGGAGGAGGAGGAGGAGGAGGAGGAGGAGGAGGAGGAGGAGGAGGAGGAGGAGGAGGAGGAGGAGAAAAGAATTACTGACAGCCTTGAGCAGCCTTGAATGCCAGAGCAGAGTGCTCTGTTCAAGCAATTATTAAAGATTTTTATGTAGATATTAAAGATTTTTGTATAGAGTGAGATGATAACAATCATGAATTAAGAATTACTTGGGCAAGGGTAGACAGAATGGATTGAAGAGGAAGAGATAGGAATCCCAAAGACTAATTTGAACAGGAATCCTGAACTTTTTTGTATCATGGATCCTTTTAGCAGATTGGAGAACTCTAATAGAATACTATTTGCTGTCTACATTCATAATAGAAGGGAATGCTAAATTTCAGTTGAAGATTAGTGAAAATAAAGATGTATGAGGTTTTTTCCATCCAAATTTAAGGACCCCTAAATTAGAAGGTAGATACTCAAATTCCCCATCCTGAAGGGCTTTTATCAGAGATTTGGATTGTCAAGAAGGAGATAGAGTCAGATATATGAAGTTCAGATATAGGATGAATTATTTGAACTCTGAGGTTCTTTCCCCCTCTCTGAGATTTTGTAGTTCCTTGAGTTTCCCACCTCTGATACCTTGGGAATATCTTTTTAAGGAAAACAGGAGAATGAAGATATAGTTGAATCTAAAGGAAATATTAAATGAGGTCTTATTTGCTTTATAATTCACAATAGACAAATTTGAAGAAATTTCAGAGTTTGTTTCTATTCAAAGGAAGAGGTTTTCCCCTCATTTTACATTGGCATAAATTAAGACCAAGGGAGGGAGAATGACTAATACTAGTCTTCTGACTCCCAGATCAATACTCTGTCTTTCTATGACTGCCACATTACTGGTTGTTATTGAATTCTGAGAATGGGGCCTTATCTTATCACTGCTTCTGTCATTACAACTTTCTACTTATACATAGTTCATTAAACTAGAGGTTTTTCAGAGCTACAAGAAACTTCAGAGACCATTGTCTATGGCTCAGCCCAAGATCTCCAGAGACTATAATTTTGGAAGAGATGAGCTACTTCAGGCTGTATTGTATTAATTAGTGAGTACTTCACATGGTCCAGTATATTTAGCCAAATCTGGATTCTGAACCCAACCATCCTTTCTAGGCCTTTTCATTACATCATACACACACACACACACACACACACACACACACACACACACACACACACACACACACACATACACACACACTTCCCCTATCTTCTTCCTCCCTCTTCCACCTTCCAAGTATTGCTTTGAGAACATCAAATTAATACTACTATTGCTTCTAGAAAGGGCATGACCATGTATTCCCTTTAGTTCCTTTCATTAAAACACCTTTTCATTCTAGTCACCATGCTTCAATTTGTGTTATTTATACCCCTCATTTGATTATTTACACTTTTTTCATAGTTGTATGCATTTTGTTTTCCCATTAGACTGTGAGCTCCTTGAGAAAAAGGGCTTTTTTTTTTTTTTGCCTGTCTTTGTATCCTAGCATCTAGCACAGAGCCTAACATAGACTAGACATTTAATGAATGTTTATTGATTTGTTAATTATTAGAATGTAGGCTCCTTGAGGGAAGGGACAGTTTTGCTTCTTTTTTGTATGGCTGTCAGCATAGTGCTTGGCACATAGTAAATATTTAAAGATTTTTTTTTCATTCATCTAGTTCCAAAATGAGGTTGTAGCAGAACCAGGAATTAGGCACCTGATAGAACACTCTAGTAGTTTGGTTTTAGTCATAGTTGCAATGTCAGAGCTGGAAGGGACATCAAAAAGCACCTGGTCTAAGCCCTTTGTTTTATAGATCAAGAAAATGAGAAACAGAAAAAGGAAGGACACTGACCAGTGAATTAATGGCAGAATAGGGACCATGAACCCTAATCCCTAGGCCTATAGGCCAAGATTCTTGCCACTACTCTATCCTACCTTTGTGTCTGGAGGTCTTCAAACTGAATAGACTATTACAAATAAGGAAGATGATGGATGAAAGGGATTTCTGCTCAGGAACAGGTAGAAACCTATTGAGATTCTTCTTATCTCTGAGATTCTTTTAATCATCATCATAATAGTAATAATAATAATAACTTATACTAGTACCAAGCTTTATATTTTCTTTTTTATACTTTAAGTCATTTTTCAAAAATTGAATTCCAAATTCTTCCCATCTTTCTCTCCAGTCTCTTTCCCCCAGGCATTGAGAGGACAATCAAAATGATATCAATTATACATAAAAAGTGATTTCCATATTAGCCATCTTGTTGAGAGAGAGAAAGAGAGAGAGACTTAGAGAGACAGATGGAGAGAAAGACTCTATATTTTCAAAGCATTTTTAGAATTCAACAACCTTATTTGGTTCCTGAAAGACAAGAATATTATTAAATTCATTTAATTGGATACAAATGTCTCTAAACAGTTAAATGACTTGTTTATAGTCATAGACTGAGTCAGTGATATAATCGCTATGGACACCAAGTCCTAAACTCATTCAACTAGCCCATGCTAAATCTATAGAAATCCAGCCCTCACATATAATTCAAAGTACAATCCAATATACATAAACTGATTTTGTTTTTCTAAAAGTACATATCTGACCATATTACCCTATCCCACTGTTTTAATAAAATCTATTGATTCTAAGGAAAAATATGAACTCTGTTAATTGGCATTTAAAGCACTTCACATTTTTTGCTTTCCAACTTTCCTACCCATGACTCCCTTCCATGCATTCTATGGTTCAGCCTTCCTGGTCTTATTTGCTATTAATCACTTATAACATTAAATCTCCTATCTCTATGCCTTTGCACAGTCTGTTTTCCATGCCTATTAAAGTTCTTCCTCCACCTCTTTAACCTCTGGCTTCCTTCAAGAATCAATTTAAATATCACTTTCCATACAAGGCCTTTCCTGGTCTCCCAATTACTGGAGCCTTCTCAGGTAACCTCTGTTTTGTACTTATTTTGTATATAGTTATATATGTGTATGTTGTCTCCCTTGATCAAAGAATGTAAGCTCCTTGAGGGTAGGAAATGTTTAGCTTTCGTCTTTACATTCCTAACATCTAAAACTGTGCCTGGCATATAATTGGTGTTTAATTAATGTTTTTGATGGATTTTCTGGAATAAATATATTGTATTGCTTGAAAAATACCTGCATTTTTTTCTTTCTAATTTCTCAGGGTTATAGACTATTAGAACATTTGCAGTAAAGTAGAAAGAGGGCAGGACATAGGTTCAAGAAACTTGGGTTATAATCTCAATTCCAACAATCACTAAGTTTAAACCTTTCAGAACCTTACTTTTTAAATCTATAAAATGGAAATAATCCCTTCCTTTTACACCAAATAAAATAGTATATGAGAATTTTTTTTCAAAGCTATCTGCCAGCCAGCAGCATCCCTCCCAGCTGGATCCAAGAGTGATTAACCTATACCTTAATACCTCTGAGATGTCCCTGTTCTCTTCTGTGAATGAAATGAACATTCCCACCTGACCCAGAAGTGCTAAATTGTTAATAGCCTCCCTAAAGGTTTCTGATGTTCTCTCCCATCAGGGGATTCTCTTTCCTGTGGGTTCCTGAGAATCAGAGGTTGGATGGCATCCACATTCTAGGCAGCTGACATCATGCCCAGTGTTGTTTTCTGTATGTTTTATGGATGTCTTTTGTTTTAACATCACATATATTTTCCAGATGTACCCCTCCCAAGGCCCTTTCTCAGGAAGTCATCCCTTGCAGTGAAGATTAAAGAAAAAATCCTGCTCAAAAAAGGCCTGCTATTTACTAATTGTATCTGAGAACAAATGCAACATTCCACATGCAGAAATCTCCACCTCTCCTCCCTAACAGACCTTGATCATTATATTTACATGTCATTCATAATAACATTTTATCCTTCTTTGGTTTACATTGTTGCAGTCCTAGAATTTATCCTCCTTTTTAGGCACCTCCTTTATAGTAAAATAAAGCATAGACAATTCCCTCCTCACATTGATCATTTCTTGAGTATTTCCTATATGTCCTGCCTGGTGCATGACTGTAGATGCCTGAACATGAACATTTGTTTTGTTTTGTTTTGTTTTTTTCTCAGAATTCTACAATTGGAAAGGGCCTTAAGGGAAGTACTAATAATACCTAATAAACAATATTTTCATTGCTTTTTATAAATGTCTCATTTGATCCTCACAACAAACCTATGAGGCAGGTGACATTATTATTTACATCTTATAAATGAGAAAACTAAGAAAGAACAAGTGACTTGTCTAAGTTTACCTATCTCCCAAATGTCTCAGGAAGGATTGGAACTTGAGTCTTTTGGACTTCAAGTCTAGTACTCAGTTTGCTAGCTGCCTAGGCCCTAAGGCCTAGGGGCTCAAGTTTCCTCATCCAAAAGAGGGATTGGGCAAAATTATTTCATTGTGGTGCAGTAGAAGCAGTTATGAACTGAGAGGAAGAAGGTGATTTCAAGTCGTGAGTCAGTAATTTACTATCTTTGTGCCTCTTGGCAAATATAATCTGTTGACTTCAGTTTCTACACCTTTAAAATGAAGGGGTTAGATATTATCTTTGATATTCTCTGACCCATGAACATGCCTCTCCACTTCTCCATTTCTAACAACCGTTCTTCCTTCTCTTGTCAACAATGTTGAAGCTTGTTTCTGTTGCTCAAACCTGGCCTTGATGTCCATTCTGATCAGATTTCATTTGCATATACATGTTAGTCGAGGACAGAGTGCAGAAGTAGATTTTCCTCTGACAAATAAAGGAAGAGGAAGATAGCTAGACCTCATCTGAACAAGGGACAACAATTGATAAATTAATGGGGTTTATCAAATATCTATTTGGGCATTTAAAAAGTTTGAGAGACATAATTTCTGGGTAATTTAATCATTTTGTTAATAAAGCCATCATGTTTATTAATAAAAAATAGTCATCTGTCCATCTCTCGGATCAAAGACTCCTCATGGTGGTCAATTCAGTTTATATAACCTTTGAAAAGTAGGTATTCCTGAGGGTAGCAATCAACTTTGATTGGAGTTAACAATGAGAGAATGAGGAGGAGCTGAGGTATTTTCCAATGAGGATCTTGGAGTACATGACCTGGATCACCCAAGTCTTTGTCAAAGAAGCTTAATAAGTTCCACATCATCTGTCTGATAAAAGGGAGAATCCATATTTTCCCAGACCTGTCTGAGTAAAGACAATGAGCAGAAATGTATCCATTAACCTAAAGTTGGTGGCGCAGTGGATAAAGAAAGCATTAGCCTTGAATTCAGGAGGACCCAAGTTCAAATCTGATCTCAGACACTTAACACGTTCTAGCTGTGTGACTCTGGGCAAGTCACTTAACCCCAACCTCAGGGGGGAAAAAAAAAGAACCTAAAGTTAGAATTTATTTTCCTGTCTTTGGTTACTGTTATCCAGCTATTCTGGCTGGCTAAGTCTTATTAGAAGGATTTCCCAAACAGGATGATTTCTGGATGAGGAAGTAGAAAAGGAGAAAACTCTTGGTCTTAATACAAAATGTTATTACAAAGTAGAAGTAATCGTTTCCTTCACTATTCCATAAGGGGCTCCTGAAATAACTATGGAGAGGAATAATGAGGTATTAAAGAAAGTGATGGGGGGTGTGGGGATGGCTGTGTTTGGCTTAGAAAGGTTTTGCCAATATCCTGACCAGAACAATCTCCCTCATTACCCCTCCTCTATCCAAAGGGGTGGAAATTCCATACTCTGAGAAATACTTACCTAGAGAGAAGTAAACACAGCAACTGCTATGCTTCAATAATTCAGATCTGTGACCTAATTGTTCTGAATATTTCCCCCATTCTTTGCATACCAAATCTATGCCCAGCTTCTCACATGGAATCTGCTCAAGTTCTGAGACCCATTTTTTAGCTCAGGAATTCTTAATCTTTTTTGTGTATCATAGATTCCACCAGAAAGTCTGGTGAAGACTATGGACCCCTTCTGAGGATCCTCTTTTTAATGTGTAAAATAAAATGGCATTTTTCACTTGTACTCCCTCTAAGGATGTGAAAGACAGTATGAGACGAAGTCAAATCCTGTTCTAGATGTTAGGCAAATCATTTTTATCTCTCCAGTTTCACTTTTCTCAGCTGTAAAATGAGAGGGTTGGTCATAGTGACCATTCAAGTCCTTTCCAGCTCTCATTCTATGATCTTATGGTTGTTGAGCCAACCTCTTTGGAATGATCATGGATCTTGTTGCTTCACCTAGAGACAGCTAGGTGGTACAGTGGACATTGTCAGAAAGACATGAGTTCAAATTCAGCCTCAGATACTTATGAGCTGTGTGATCCTGGGTAAATTACTAAACCTTGTTTGCCTCAGTTTCTTCAACTATAAAATAGGGATAATCATAGCACCTGCCTCCTAGAATTGTTGTGAGGATGAATTGAGATAATATTTGCTGTTGTTTCAATCATGTCCAACTTTTTTGTAACCCTATTGGGATTTCCTTGGGAAAGATAATGGAGTGGTTTGCCATTTCCTTCTCCAGTTCATTTTACAAATGAGGAAACAAATAGGATCAAGTGACTTACTTACACAACTATTAAGTATCGGAAGCCAGATTTGAACTCAGGAAAATGAGTCTTCCTGATTCCAGGAACTTTGTGCCACTTAGCTGTCTAATATTTGTAAATGCTTAGCACAAGGTAGTTATTTAATAAATGCTTATTTCTTTCCTTTCATAAGGAGACCTTGGCCACTGTGGGGTTTGATGCAAACAGCACAAATGCTATTCACAAACTGGCATATCTGGAGAACCTTACCACTTATATGGAATCCTTCCATTTGTGTCCTATGCAGGACAACTTCCCTGATAGTGATGAACATACTCTCTTCTTTTAGGTTTCCCTTAATTTGAATAATCAGATATCAGAGTCTTTATGCAGGTTGAAGGAGCTCTTTTTTTTTCCTTTATTTTTTATTACACCTTTTTATTTTCAAAACATATGCATGGATAATTTTTCAACACTGATCCTTACAAAACTTTGTATTCCAAAATTTTCCTTTCTTCCCCCTATTTCCTCCCCTAGATGGCAAGTAATTTAATATACGTTAAATATATTAAAATATAATTAAATCCAGTATATGCATACATATTTCCACAGTTATCATGCTGCACAAGAAAAATCAGATCAAAAAGGAAAAAAATGAGAGAAAATAAAATGCAAGCAAAACAACAACAAAAAAAAGAATGAAAATGCTATGTTATGATTCATACTCAGTTCCCACAGTCCTCTCTCTGGATATAGCTGACTCTCTTCCTCACAAGATCTTTGGAACCAGCCTCAATCATCTCATTGTTGAAAAGAGCCAGGTCCATCAGAATCGATCATCATATAATCTTGTTGCTGAGTACAGTGATCTCCTGGTTCTGCTCATTTCACTTAGCATTAATTCTATGTAAGTCTCCCCAGGCCTCTGAAATCACCCTGCTGATCATTTCTTATAGAACAATAATATTCCATAACATTCATGTACCATAACTTATTCAGTTATTCATTCTCCAATTAATGGTCATCCACTCAGTTTCCAGTTTCTTGCCATTGCAAAAATGGCTGTCATAAACATTTTTGCACATGTGGAACCCTTTCTTTGAAGTTCTTTTAAGAGTGCATTGTGTTTTACTAAGATAAAGATAGTAACGACAAGAAGGCTCTTCTCCTGATAGCCCAGCAAAGTAATAAATAATTAAATAAAACAGGAAGTTATAAATTGAAAAAACCACCCTATGTGAAATTTAAAGACCTGAATGTGAATTCCAGCACTATCTCTTATTAGCTATGTGACTCTTGTAGGCTACCAGGGTTAAAAATGACATCTGCGTTTATCTAGTCTAATTTAAATCTGAAGAAGAATTCCATCCTAACAAGCAGCCATGTAGAAGATGGGGAACTCACTACTTCTCAAGGCTTTTGGAAAACTCTGATTATTAGGAAGTTTTTTTTTCTTCTACCAAATTAGTTGTCTCTCAACTAAGTCTGAGGCTTAATTTCTAAATCTATAAGATGAGATAATGTATTCAGAGCACTTTGAAACCACAAAGTACTATTTAGATGGATTATTATTACTGTCCATCAGGTGAGACTCCACTGAAATCATGGATAGAAATAGGAAGTGATTCCAGAAAATGACCCTACTTTTATCATGCAAGAAAGCAAGACCATTAACATAACATAAGTATTAGATACTGTCCTTGGATATGAGAGGCCTAAATATAGTCTTTATGTATTCTCCATCATCATCTTAATGGCTTATATCCCCAGAAAATATTCAAGATGTTACTAAAGGCATAAAATACAGAACAGACTTATTAAAGAAAATAATGTGCATGGAGAAGACTATTTGAATCCTCAGAAAAACAATAAGAGAGTCCAACCAATGAGTCTCATTTGCCTCCTCATAGATTTGTCGTGAGCTACACTTAAGGAAGACTCTGCCTCATGAGGGAATCACAGGACCCATTGCAAGTACAATTTCAGTATCTTTATTCCAGGTAGAGTTTCAGCACCATTTATGTCCTTTCCAACCTCGAGGGACAATCCACCTCATTCACTGTAGTGAGCCTATAGCTCTTTGCTTCATGCTTCACTTGACATGAACAATCAGAAATCTTGCATGTTGAAGAATTCTTTTTAGGATGTCTTTTGGTCTATTGAAATAAAACAGCAACTACAAATCTCTCCTTGCCTCCAAAGTATAAGTAATTAAATAAGATAGAAAGTTCCCTCAATTTTCCTCTCTCTCACCTCCCATATCTAATGTGTTGCCAAGGTCTGTCATTTTTACCTTGCTAACACTTCTTGTCTCAAATACTTACTAGCTGTGTGTCCTTAGAAATGTCATTTAAGCTCTCTTTGTCTCAATCCCTCATCTGTAAAATGGGGATGCACTGGAGAAGGAAATGGCAAACCATTCCAGTATCTTTGCTAAGAAAATACCATGGACAAGTCCATGTCATGAAGAGTTGGACATGACTGAAGGACTGAACAACAGCAACAATGACATCTCCTGCATATCCCTCCCCTCTCCTCTGTCATTGTCCCAATTCTGGCCTAGGCCCCCATCACCTCATGCCTGATTGTTGCTCTCACTGCCATACTTCAGACTATTCTTTGCTTGGCTGTCAAAGTGATCTTCCTAAAGTTCAACCAGATCATGTCAGCCACCACCTCAATGAAGTTCCCTGTCATCTTCAAGATCTCTTAGCATCCAAAGGCCTGCACATCCTGCTGTCCCTCCCACTCCCACTCCCATTTTTCTGGTTTTCTTATACCTTAATAACTTTATTCCCCTCCCCAGCGAATTTCATTGTTGTTACTGGAATCTTCCACATAGCAAAAACTCCTATCCCCATTATGTTAATAACAAGGATATAATTTAGATGATAAGAAATCATATTTCTATGCTGTTTTAAAGTTTGCTGAAGCAGGACAAGATATATTGGATTAAAGAGTCCTGAATTCAAATTTTTCATAGCACATCCTTTATCTCTCAACTCTAGATATTTTCATTGGCTATCTTCCTTACTTAGATTACTCTCTCTTCTCTCCACCTCCTAGCTTCTTTTAAGTCCTGGTTAAAATCCCCTCTCCTACACTTAATATTTCCTGATCTCCCTTAATGCCTTGTTTTTGTGGGTTTTAAATTTTTCATAGTTGTTTGCATGTTTCCTCCCTATAAGATGGTGAGTTCCCTGACACACCTTTTGCCTTTCTTTATAACCCCAGTACTTGGAACAGCATAGGTGCTTAATTAATAAGTGTTTATTGACCAACTGACAGTGTCCTTCATGATGCATTTGCTTCCACCATCAATTCTACTTCCCTTTATCTCTTTACTATCAGAGGAAGCACTACGTTTTTCCTACTAAGTGCTGACTGAGCCCAACATGACTCTGGGCAAATTAACACATTACCAGATCTTTTCTTAGTCAGTTTAATAGCCATGCCTTCAGTGCCAAAGTGCTCCTCTGATGAAAATGGTAGCTCCCTTTTTCAGCCATTAAACCAGCTATCTCTTTCCTTGCTATTTCGGCTTTAGGTAAATCAATTGAAATCCACTCCCTTTCCTAATTTCAGTATTCAAACAAGTCAATCAGGACCCAAACAATGACCAAATGGAGCTTGGACTAGGACCTATAGGTGGCCAAGTAGAGTCAAATTGGGTTGATTTAAGGTCTGGTCCTTAAGAAAGAAATCTAGCCATTAATCCCAAGACATCGTGGGAGGATTCAGAGTTGCAAAAAGGAAAATAAATGCTTTTAAGAGCATCTGTAGGTAAGTGTATGATACCCTTTGTGGACAGAGGGAAGAAAAGAGGGAAGGAGGGAAAGAGGGAAGAATGGAAGGAGAGAGGGAAGAAGAGAGAGAGGAAGAGAAGAAAAGGGGAGGGAAGGAAGGAGGGAAGAAAGGAAAGAGGGAAAGAAGGAGGTGAAATCATAGCATGTAAGTGAATTGGATTTAAGTGAGGGAAGCTGTGCAAGGTCACCTGCCTCACTCTCCCCTCCAGAACTATCTGGGTCCAGTGGCCAGATACAAATCAGGATAGAACATTCAAACAAGGCGGTCCATTCCCTCAGCTGGCATTTCTCTGAGTCCTTTTGGGACTACAAGAAAACAGATGGCTTTCTATCCCGCCTTTCCATCTCCCATCATCCCTTCCCTCTAACTGGAGCCAAAACATGTAAATTACTCTGAGATTCAGAGAGAAGCTTCAAGAAATAATGAACACACCAAGGGTGGGAGGTGGAGGGTGGGTAGCTGACATCTGCTGTTGGCACTCTGCCATAACAACAAAAACTAATTTTTTTGTGGTGTTGATGTTAAATAAATAATTATAATGATGATGATAACAAATCATATATCTATGTTGCTTTAATGTTTAGTGAAGCAGGGCATGGTATATTGAATTTAGAGACAAGGAAACTGGGTTTAAATCCTGTGATAGCCAATCATTAGTTTTGTTATTAGCTTTTAGAGGTAGTTAGTGTCTGTGACACCAGCTGGTATGATCCTGAGCCAGTCATTTGACCACTATCAGCCTCAGTTTAATCATCTGTAAAATAAAGATAATAATAGCACTTACCTCCCAAAGTTGCTGCAAGGAAAAAAATGAGATAATATTTATAAAATGGTTCGCAAACCTTCCTGGAAATACTTCCTATAAATACTAACCATTATTATTGTTATCATTATCATCACCTTTATCATCATTGACTCTGGGCAAGTTATAAAACCTCTTCAAATCTCAGTTTCCTTATCTATTAAAAAGTGATAATAATAACTATGCCCCCTTCCCCACAGTTCTATTCTGTGGCAAATGTTCTGTAAGCTTTGAGGTGCTATGGAAATATGAACTTTGGCTATTGATTCTAACAATAATATTACTAATTCTAATTGATAAATATTTGTTGAATTGACTGGATTTGGAAGAGATCTTAGAATATAGAATATGAAAGGTAGAAGGGATCCTAGATCATAAGATAAATGCTGTCAAAACTTATAGAGACATTAGAACTTAGCACAATTTCTTCAGGCCTACAACCCTGTTCACTACTAATCAAATGCAGAAATAAACCTGATCCCACCAAGCAGTCATCATTTCTAACCCAACCTTGGTCCAAGAGTAGCATCTAATAAGAGGAGTAGGCTCTTCTAATAATAATTCTACCTTCCTGGGAGAGAGGTAATATACCAGCACATCTTTTTCCAGTGAAGGCAACAGGGGCTCAGAAAAGTTAATATTTATTTGGAGAGAGGGAAAAGGAAAGGGAGAAAAGAAGAGAAGTTGTTATGAGAGGAATATCTTTTCTCTGAGCTTATATGGTAGATAATTGCTATTGAAATTATAGAGATAAAAACCTAGTTTTATTATTATGATCAAATATAAGTTCAGACCCTGGAGAAAGCAATAAGCCTCTACATTCATTAGGGTTCTGATAAAGCTTCTTCTAGGCAAAATCACATCAGAATGACACAAAATAATTCTCTTATAAACTGCAATCATATACATTTTTCTTAAACCATTAAAGAAAAGACAGATTCATAATTCAGTGCTTCCTTCAATGTCAAAAAAGTTGAAAAAACTTAGAATGCTAATGTCATACTTATGCAAACCTAATTAAATAGTTCATAGGTACACTAAGTCAAGTTACTGATTAAATTACAGAAGGTTCACAAATAAGTTAATTGAGGGAAAGATTTATGTATTGCCAAAAAGTCAAGGATAGTTGAGATTCTTCTCCTGACTCCTAACCTAAGGTATATTCAAGGCCTTAAGTAAAATTTCACATCTCATGGGACAGATTTTAATGAGGTGAGGTTAATATTAATTGGAGACAGGTTCTTGGTTCACCAAAAGTTGCAAGAGAAATGGCACTGAGTCCGAAATAATAAAAATTAATTTAAAAAAATCAAATAAAAAAATTTCCATTTCAAAATGAATCCAGAGCTTATGGCATGAGGGAAGGAGACCTGGATTCAGAATCATGAGATTTGAGCTGGGGTTCTCCATTTTCTGCTGACTTAAATGTTTGACTTTGAGCAAATCTTTTTCCTTCTTTGGGTCTCAGTTCCTCAACTGCAAAAGAATACTAAAGTAGTAAAATGCTATAGTGCCTTCAGATAAATATATTTTTCAAGTCTATAGTCTACATAAGCTAACTAACTTGTGAGTCTAAAATTCATGAATATGGAAGTGGTTCATTTGTCATTACCATTTGTTGGTGATAGCAAGATCAAGGATGCGATCATCTTAGTGTGTAGCTGCAGTGAGATGGAAGAGGAGATTATGTGAAATGAGTAACTTGAAGATTTGGGAAGTTAGGTGTTTGAGGGAGTATAGTATGTATGTTGAAGTCTCCTGGCAAGAGTTGAAGAAAAGAGATTTATTGTGAGCCAGATTTATTGTGAACTCATTGGGAGAAAAAAAGTGTCCTGGAGTTTGGTAAACCACAGTTACCAGAATTTTGATTGGGTGGTAGATAGTGGAAGAAAGATTACTAAATGATAGGGGTAGATAGAGAGCTTGGAAATAGTGACTTGGAGCAAGAAAGTTTTCAAATTCCCCATCTCAACCAATAAATTGGAGGGAATGGGTGAGGATAGTGCTGGAATGAATGGTCAGGGATGCTGTTATCAGTTCTGACATTTTGTGTGACATTTTATGCACTAGGGGCCAAATTCTGTGATTCAGTGTCACAGCAGGCTGGGGGAAGGGGACATCTTGGTAATTCAGCACAAATCTGCCAGAAAGACTGCGTAGGTGTGGCTCCCCAGGAGCTGCTGCTGCCAGAAACAGTGTGAAAGAAAAGTAAAATCCACCTCATGGAATCTGCTGAAACATTAAGTAAAAAAAAAAAAAAAAATACTACCCCCTTCCCTCTCCTCCATTTAAGTAAATATTAGATATAATTATTATAGATAAAGGAGGCACTTGCTGTCCTGAAAAGGGGAAAGACTCTATGGAATTGGCTGTAAGATGGAAGGAGATTAGGAAGGAGAGGTATAATGTTCATATTACTAAGATACACAGAAATAGTACTTTAAAAGATCCTCAACTTTATCAAGGTGATTCCTTGCTTCACAAATACAGATCATGACCCCTTTAGAAAATGACTTTACAAGTTCCTTTGTTTAAAAAAAAAAAAAAGTCATCTCCTAGTGGTCACATTTCTGGGGATGAGTATCCTTACCCAGGATAGCTTACAGACCTTGTTGTAGTATCTGTCCAAGAATTCTTTTGAGCTTGAAAGGGCCTTCTAGGACATACACTCTGCTTGCATAACCTATAAGAACCAAGCATCCCTTTTACCTCTCAATGGAGAACTAAAGTGCTACCCCAAGAATATCAATAGATTTTCTATGGCACTTTATAGTTTACAATGTACATCACAGACATTTCCCCATATGAGCTTCATCCTGGAATTGTGAGGTATTCAGGATAGGGATTCATTCCCACTTTTTAGATAAGAAAACTGATATTCAAAGAGATTATGGAACATTTCCTAAAATTGCATAGTGCTTAGAGTGTCAGAGCAGGAAACAAGTGTCGGTTCTTATGAACTCCCAGGTTGCAATGCCTCTCAACATGAATTTCATACACTTTTAACATTTTCTTCAATCTCTTCACTTTGTAGACACTGAGACTCAGAGAAGTTAAGACACTGATGCCCAGGTTTAAAGAATAAATTCATGGGAGAACAGAGACCTGAATATTAATTAATCCAAGTCTTTAGCTTTTCATCCTGGGCTTTTCTCATTGAATCCTTTGAACTAACACATAGAATCACAGAATATATTCATATACACATGCCTATATATATATATATATATATATACACATATATATATACTTATAATACACATGTGCATTAAATATACACGTGCACATCCACATATACATACAGAAACACATATTTGCATAACATATATATTCCACATAGACATATATACAAATGTTAGAATTCTTACAAGGTGCTAAGTCAGTGGAATTGATAGAGACAATAATTATCTAATTTAGCATGGTATTTAACAATTCTCTGGTGCAGTAATATACTTAGTAGAGTTCCACAAGATTCACAACTTTAAGAGAGCATATATAAGGAGGAGCCCACTAAAGCATAACCCCACTCTTGGAGGAGAAGACAGATTCATTCCAACTTCCACCTTTGTGCTGGCTGGAGAGAGGCTGAAGCTGGCAGAGGCAAAGGACTAGTGGCAAGAGCTCTTGGAACCAAGGAGAGGGATAGGCCTATAAGAAAGCTAACCAGGCCCCAGGATGGAGACAATACTTGGAAAGAGAAAAATAAAGGATTTGGACTTTAACCCCTGGCTGCATTCGGAGTGATTATTACACTGAATTGCTGCTCCCAGAAGCTCCCCAAGAAACCTGCTCCCAGAGAATATTAGTAGGAGAGCAACTATGTTAATTCTACAATAAAATATTCTACAATAAAAATGGATCTGACTGAATTTCCAAAGATACACTTAATACATATAATTTAAAACAACTGGCTTTAGGAAATTATATAAATTATAGAATAAGGAAAAAAAAACAAAAGAGCAGGAGAAGGAGGATCCAACTAAACTAGGTGAAAAGGATGAAGAATCAGATAAGAATGGAGTTAAGTACAATTCTGAGTATGGCACTTCACAGCTGGAGCATTCCTCATCTCTGACCTACTTCCTTCAATTAACTCTTCATGGGTGGAGGGAGAAGAAGGAGGGAGAGAGGCAGTAACACATTCAGAACAACCTATTAAGCAACCTATGACAAGATTACAAAAGGCATTGGTCAAGGCTAAGAGAGAAGGACAGGATATATCTGATTTAAAAATAAATGTATACTGTGTGATTGAAGAGCTTGATTCTTCAGGTCAAAAAAGAAGAAGATACACTCCTTTTGATCTGGAAAAAATTAAGGATTTGAAAAAAGGATTGCACTCTTTATGGGGCTACATCATCTTATATTAAGATGTTACTAAATAGTTTGGCTTATGAAATCTTAACCCCCAGAGATTGGAAATCCATAGAAGGGACATGTTTAGAATCGGGACAAAACTCGTCGTGGCTTTTAGAGTATCATGAATTATATAGGATTCAAGCCAGACGCAATAGGTAAACAGAAGTTAATATACAAGTCACTTTTGACTAACTAGTAGGTGAAGGTCAGTATGGAGAGAATTCAGAATAAATTAATTATCCCAGAACAGTGTATGACTTGGAATACCCTTTCAGGGAAAGATCGGGGGGAAGCCTTCACAAAAATAGAGCAAGGTCCCAATGAACCCTTTACAGATTTTGTGGGACATATGCAGACAGTTGTCACAAAAACTATTGGAGAAAATGCAGCTACAAGAATAATGATCAGATAACTAGTTAAGGAAAATGTCAATGAGGCTTGCAGAAGAATTATATGGGGACTACACAAAGATACTCCTTTAGAGGAGATCATAAGATGCTGTGCCACAGTGAGCACAAATGCTTATTATACCCAGACTATGATGCACAAGGGAAGACAGGGTCCCTCTTGGCAAGGGACTTCTAGAGAAACTTGTTGATGCTTTCAATGTGGAAAAGTTGGACATCTGAGAGCCCAATGTAGATATAGAGATAGAGTTAGAGGACAGGGGGAGAGAATACCTAAAACCCTATGTCCAAAATGCCACAAGGGCTTCCACTGGCCCCAGAATGTAGATTGACCCAAGGAAATGAGAGCAGGGCCCAGCCCCAAGATATCATACAAAAGACAGGTGGGGTATGATGGCAGCTGAATGTACACTCAGAGAGTCTTTAGAAGTTCAGGACTCTGATGTGATCAATCAGCAAAAAAAGCAATCAGATGGCAGAAAGAAATTACATGATTAGTCATCCAAAAAGCAATCAGCAGAAAGGAATTGCATGATTAGCAGAAAAGCAATCAGATGGCAGAAAGGGATTACATGATCAATCAGCTGAAAAGCAATCAGATAGCAGGAACGGATTACAATTGGGGAGAATACAGGCTTTTTTAAAAAATTAATTTTATAATTATAACATTTTTTGACAGTACATATGCATAGGTAATTTTTTTTTACAACATTATCCCTTGTACTCCCTTCTGTTCCTAATTTTTCTCCTCCTTCCCTCCACCCTCTCCCCTAGATGTCAGACATTCCCATACATATTAAATATCTTATCCTAGGTACAATATATATGTGCAGAATCGAATTTTGTTATTGTTGTTGTTGCAAAGGAAGAATTGTATTTGGAGGTAAAAATAATCTGGGGAGAAAAACAAAAAATGCTAACAGTTTACATTCATTTCCCCGTGTTCCTTTTCTGAGTGTAGCTGATTCTGTCCATCATTAATCAATTGGAATTGGATTAGCTCTTCTCTATGTTGAAGATATCCACTTCCATCAGAATACGTCCTCATACAGTATCATTGTTGAAATGTATAATGATCTCCTAGTTCTGCTCGTTTCACTCAGCATCAGTTGATGTAAGTCTCTCCAAACTTCTCTGTATTCATCCTGTTGATCATTTCTTACAAAACAATCATATTCCATACCTCTCGAATACAGGCTTTTGTAACCCAGCAGAAGGGCAGTGTCCAGTGCAAGCAGCTTCAATGTAATTGCCAGGTGATGAGAAGAGATTTAGAAAGTGATAAATAGAAGGGACTAGATAGGTTAACTGCCTGGGAGAGAGGGGTTGCTTGTATTTTTACAGACAGAGAAGGAAACAGATAGAGAAGGAAAGACACAGGTGGCAACAAGCACCTGGAGAGAAACAAAAAAGAAGAAAAACCTCAAAACAAAGGAGAAAACCTAAGAAATATCTGACACTGAAAGAGCATGGCTGATAATGAGACTGTTGCAGGACTTGAAAACCATCAGGAATCACTGGATTCCCTAATACAAGATGAGACTATTGCAAGACTTCAAAACTTGCAGGAATTATTGGATTCCTGGCACATGAAGTAATGGACAATAGATTCCTTTTGGACTATTTCTAGGATTTATGGACATGTGTTTGATTCATGTTATTTGTTACATCACTACTAGCCTGTAGTATGTTACTATGTGCTTATGTAATTTATGTAATTATGTGTAATACACATTGATGTATTTATGTATACCTGTTTCAAATGAGCTAATCTGATTTCATTTCCCATTTCTTTTGGTGTTTTCAGCTCCCTTCCTGAGATGTCAGGGAGGGTGTGATCACCTTTTTTTTTATGTTTTCACTCCTTTTTTGAGCAGTCAGGGAAGGTATTATCACCTTCTTTTTTGGGGGTGCTCACCTTCTTGAGAAGTCAGGGAGGTTATGACCACCTATGTTCTAAATCAAAAGAAAGCAGATCTTAGAATTCTTACAAAGTGCTAAGTCACTGGAATTAATAGAGACAATAGTTGTTTAGCAGGGTGCTTAACAGTTCTTTAATGTACTTAGTACTTACTAGAGTTCTACAAGATTCACACCTTTAAGAGAGCATATATAAGCTAGGAGTCTCAACCAGGATGCACTTCAAGAGATTCACAAGGATTCAGTCCAGGACATTCAAAAGTGCTAGAGGCTGAAGCTGACAGAGGCATAGGACTAGCAGCAGGAACCAAGAAGAGAGATAGACCTCTAAGAAAGCCCAAGGAAGGAGACAAGACTTAAAAGGAAACAATAAGGGATTTGGACTTGGCTGAATTTGAAGTGATTATTGAACTGAGCTGAAACTAAGGCTGCTCCCAGAAGCCCCCCAAGAAACCTGCTCCCAGAGAACATTATATTTTAAAGAACAGTTCATACAATATCACTTTCTTTGCATAATGATTTGTATTTAATGCTTATTCAAAACAGGGACAGGGATAGGGATTTTTTTTTTTTTTTTGCTGAGGCAATTGGGGTTAAGTGACTTGTCCAGGTTCAGGGTCACACAGCCAGGAATTGTTAAGTATCTGAGACCTCATTTGAAGTCAGGTCCTCCTGACTTCAGGGCTGGTGCTTTATCCACTGAGCCACCTAGATGCCCTTTTGGTTTGTTTTTTAAGAAGATTTATTGTAGTGAATTTCAGTCCTTTTTCACCCTCTCTCAGGCATCAGAATGTAGAGTCACAAAATATTCCTGGAAACTAAATTATTCTGGTCTTGTTATTTGGCTGTCTTAATACAAATCCTGAAATTTTCTGTTTTTCCTGGTATACTGGTATAACAATCTTGAAATGAAGAAAGTTTTCATATTCTGAATGGAATATTAGACTAGATGATCTCTAAGATTCTTTCAGGCTCTGACATTCTGAGTTCTAGCTTCCACCTCTCCCCAACTTTGAGTCATGGAATTGGTCCCTCCCAGATCTGATGGTCTATGTTTTTTGTTTATCTGCTTTTTCCTTGAAACTGGTTAGCTCTTTCTCATCTAGGCTGGAAGTATTGGCAACCCATAGCTTGTTCCTACCATTGTTGGGCACTAGAGATTTGACTTATTCTATCTCCAGCTTGGGTTCTGTTATGCCCTCCAAATTAGCCTGGTGCTCCTCCATTCCTATCCCAGGTGTACATCAGATTGGTGCCAGATAGTGCAGCTATCCAATCAGCTTTAGCACTAAAGCATCTCAAAACTACTGAGCTCAGGAGTTCACTAACCTCAGCCTTTCCAGTGGCATAGATAATAAGCATGTGCTTCCATGCTCAGTGACATTCTATGTTCTAAGGGTCCTTCTAGCCATACTATCCTATTCGTGCTATATATTCAGGTCCCTTTCTGCTCTGACCATCCATCTTAGTCTAAGATCTCTTCCAGCTCAAACAGTCTATGCTTTTTGCATTATGGCCAGCCCCATCAGTGTTTCTGGTTTTTGGGTTCCTTGAATGGAATCCTACTTTTCCAAATGAAAGCTTTCCTTCAGGTACTCAATGCTCTTATTTGCTCATTTGTTCATTATTTCCTTTTCCTTCAGTAAGCATTGATTGGTTGAGATTTACAGGATACTGAAGGAGACATAAGAAGACAGGGAAGAGTAAAAACAAAAAACAAATAAGAGGTAGTTTTGCATGATTTGGAGACTGATTGGAGAATGATGGGGCCATTAACAGAGATAGGAAAATAAAGAAAAATAGACTCATAGTAGTGGGGAAAAAATGACTAGAAATCTATGATAGGGTATGGATTCCTTCTCTGACACTTACCAGCTTTGTTATCTTGGGCAAGTCCTTTTACCCCTATGTGCCTCAATTTCCTCCTTTGTAACCCTTAAAACATTTTAGATATGTGAGCACTATTCAGTTTGATAAATGTTTATTCTGTATCTACTAATGTATAGTGTTAAATCCTGGAAATCAATAGATACAGAAATTGACACAATTGTTTTTTAAAGGGTCACAGGATTTTAGGATTTAAATCTGAATGAACCTTAGAGATTCAATCACTTCATTCAACTGAGGCCCAAAGGGTCAAGTAGCAAGTAGTAGGGCTCTGTTGTGAAGCCTTGTTCAAATCTACTGTTTTTCTTACTTCTTTTAGACTTGGAGACATTTTAAGAGATCATTCAGTCCAGCGCTGTCCATTCTTTTGGAAAGCATTACGTCTTTGTCCCTCTTTTATAACTGCCCAGATGGTGAAGCCATCTTAGCCAGGGTCACATGAGTAGTAAGATACCCCTTAGAACAACCGAGATATCCGAGAGTCCCAAATAGACCTCTGATAGTTCTGAATTAGGGCATGGAAAGTTAAGGGATCTTCCCAAGATCACAAAGACAGTATATATTGCAGGCTCACACAATTCTCGAATCCAGTCAATTCTCACTGGCTTCAAAGCCAGTTCTTTATCCCCTATGCTCTCCTCCCAGGAGCCTCTATCAATTGTCCAAAAAGAAAAGTAAAGCCCAGAGCAGGAAAGTGAATGGTACCATAGTGAATAGGCTGTATCTCATCAAGCTCTTGGACATTATTTGTCCAGCCCTGGGAGCTCTCCTGGGAGGTAGCCTTTTCCCTCTGCCCAGAGCTTTCTCTCTTACGGGAGGTCAGTCTCCCATCTCTCTAACCATTCTAGTAATTCAATCTCCCTGGGACTCCAAGCACGGACAAGCAAGCCGTTAGTGGGCTGATTCTCAGTTCAGATGCAGAGACGCATAAACCTGATCCTCCCTCCCTCTGAGAAAGAATCAGGATCAAATGGCTTAGAGACTGCAGAGCTTCTTCCTGATTGGCTGCTCATGACGTCACCCTCTTTTCAAGCTCACGGCTCCCTAGACTACAGGGTTAATTTTCCCGAGGTAGTTCCTCTGCTCGAGGGAGCAGGAGGTTGTAGTTCACAGAATCCTAGGTTTTGTGAGAACAGAGACAGCTGTGCAGGGTGGGAAAAGTACCCAGAACATTAGGGCACACAAGACTCCTGGAGGTGCCGGTGCCTTCTCTTTGTTAATTTTTTCCCAATTTATCCATATAGCTTTTGTTTGCATGTGGTCTTCTTCATTAGACTGTGAGCTCCTTGAGAATAGGGACTATTTTGTGTGTTTGTGTGTGTCCCAACCACTTAGCACAGTGCCTGGCATACAGGAGGTGCTTAATAAATGCTTGTTGACTGAAGAATTCCAGGTAGGCTTTCCCACCTCATTCTACCACTTTCCATACTTCTTACTCACCAAAGACAACACAATACATGCGTCACTATGCCACAATTAGAGCATGCATGATATATAGCTCGCCTTTATTCTTGGGGTGAGCTCCAACTGTTCTCTCTCCCTCTCAGACACAGGCTGTTCCTAAATCCTGAAACCTATATCTATCTATAGTATCTCTCAGAGTCAATCTTCCTCTTCATTCCTAGTGCCTTTACTCTAATCTGAATCCTATTTGCCACTAGCTTCTGGTAAATGGCTTCCTAAGAATTCCAGTTCTCTTCTCCATTCTCTTTCCCTTCTAATCTCAATACTGCTGGCAGAATAATCCTTTTTACTCACAAACCAGGGTACTCTCACTTCTGCTTAAAATCTTTCATTAATTCCCATTAATACTCAATCACGTTCAATTTACTTTCTCCCTCATTCTACTGTCACCCTATCTTTCTGATCAGATCTCCACTGAATCTGCTTCCTGAATTCATCCTTCACTCTCTCACCCCCATTCCTCTGTCTAACAGGTTTCCAGTATCTCCCCCTCCCTTTCCTGGATTTTGTCCTAGCCTTTAAAGTCCAACTCACAATGCCACTTGCTTTAAAGTCCACAATGCCAGGAAAGCTTTCCTTTCCTGTACCTTTAAGTCAATAAAGATCTTCCCTCACCTCAAGGCCATCTCTACCTGTAATTTAATTTTATAGCTCTGAGAGAGGATTGAAAGGGTAATAGCAAGAGTATAGTACTTGGGAGGGTGAAATTACAAAACTCTTCCTAAAGAAGGGTGTGCTATTAGACCATTTCAGGAGGAAACTCCAAAGAATCTTTTTTTGTTTGTTGTTTGTTTGTTTTGACTCCCCAGATCATCCAAAGAGATCATCTAAAAAAAGTTAGAAGAAAGAATGAAGAATAATATGTATGGTTATTATCCCCTGACCTAAACAACAGAAGGTTCTGTGATTTCTCAGGACATATGTTTGGGATATGATGGAATTGTGGAGTACGTGAACAAGACTGATTAACAATAGGGAATTCAGGAGAGATAAGGAAAAAAAAAAAAAAGGAACCAAACAGCTAACTAAAATGGCACCTGAGGAATAGGAGAAAATCAGACAATCTTGTGAAGACTTGGATGAATTGATACAAAGTAAAGCGAATAGAACCAAAGAACAGGATACACAATGGGTACAGTGATACAAGTAAAAAGAATACTAAGACAGAACTCAACTCTGGGTAACAGTAGAGACTAATAGCAAGACCACAGTATATATAGTGAGACATAACTTCCTCTTCTCCATAGAGAGGTAAGGAACTAAGAGTGCAGAATGTTGCATATGCTATTAGATGTCACTGTTAATTGGTTTAACTTCATTCTGTTTTTCTTTTTTACTAAGAAAGGTCCATTATAGAAGAAGCACAATTGAAAACAACTGTAACTTTTTTTTATAGCATTAATACAACTTTTTTAAAAAGCTGATATCTGAGAACAGTTGGATTTCTTAACTGTAGCTTAAAATATACTAATTGTGTGCTCTTGGCAATAAGGGCATCTAACCAACATTGGTTTAAAAACAAACATAAATCACATTTGCCTGAAATCTTAGACATCTAATCAAGAGAGTTTTAGTTGAACATGATGGGCTTCATATTTGCAATCCCTGCTACTAGGGAAATTAAGACTGATGGATTGTTTGAGCTTGGGAGTTCTGCATTGTTGAACTCTGGATTGACTGGATGTCCACACTCAATCTAGTACCAATATAGTGAACCCATGAGTATAGCCCATTACCAGGAAAACTAAGGAGGAGTGAGCAGGCTCAAGTTGGAAATGGAGTAGATCAGAATTCTTATGCCCATCAGGAGAGTGATTGTCCTGTGAATGGCTGCTGCACTTCTAACCTTATTCCCAATCTTGTCTGACTCTTCATGATTCTATTTGGGGTTTTCTTGGTAAAGAGACTGGAATGATTTGCCATTTTCTTCTCCAGCTCATTTTACAGATGAGAAAACTGAGGCAGACAGAGGTAAGTGATTTGTGTAGGGTCACATTGCTATTAAGTGTCCGAGGCCACATTTGAATTCAGGTCTTCCTAACTCTAGATCTGAGCTTTATACATTGTGCTATCTAGCTGACTTTTTGTCAAATGTAAACAGTTGACAAATTTGTAACTTGCTTCAGTAATGATTTCATTATTCAAACTATGAAGGAATTGACCAGAAGACCTGATGTCCTAGACCTGGTCCTGAACAATAAGGAGGAACTAAATGCTGAAGTGGGGAAGACAGGAATCCTCAGGAGCAAGTGATTTTCTTCATTAGCAAGATAATGAAAATGGTATCTAGTCTGACATGCATCATTTATTTTTTATTTATTTATTTTTTTTTTGCTGAGGCAATTGGGGTTAAGTGACTTGCCCAGGGTCACACAGCCAGGAAGTATTAAGTGTCTGAGATCAGATTTGAACTCAGGTTCTCCTGACTTCAGAGTTGGTGCTCTATCCTGCACCAACCAGCTGCCACCATCATAAATTTTTGGAAAGCAAATTTGAGGGGCTCAGAGAAAGGACAGATAGGAACCAGTGATTTCTTTCATTTTCATTTTCCAGTTTCTGGCCACTACAAAAAGAGCTGCTGCAAACATTTTGGCACATATAGGTCCCTTTCCCTTCTGTAGTATTTCTTTGGGATACAAGCCTAATAGTAACACTGCTGGATCAAAGGGTATGCATAGTTTGATAACTTTTTGGGCATAGTTCCAGATTGCTCTCCAGAATGGCTGGATTCTTTCACAACTCCACCAACAATGCATCAGTGTCCCAGTTTTCCCACATCCCTTCCAACATTCATCATTATCTTTTCCTGTCATCTTAGCCAATCTGACAGGTGTGTAATGATATCTCAGAGTTGTCTTAATTTGCATTTCTCTGATCAGTAGTGATTTGGAACACTTTCATATGAGTGGAAATAGTTTCATTAGGGGCTTTGACTGAAGCTGGTGGTAGATGCTAAGGAAAACAAGAATAAATTTTTCTTAGTTATTCTGGGTATAAGAAGAGATTAGGAGCTGCCCAAATGGCACAATGTAGAGTATCAATCTTGAAGTCGGGAGGACCTGAGTTCATATATGACCTCAGACACAATATTTGTTAGCTGTGTGACCTTGGACAAGTTACTTAACCCCGATTATCTAACCAAACAGAAAGAAAGAAAAATGTACACTCATAAGGGCTATGTACACTCATAAGCAATGATGATAAAGGAAGGGAATGATAGAGGGATTATTACTCTTATTACTTATTATAATTAATTATAATATAATACACAATACAATTAATTAATTATAAATTATATTATTTTTATATTTATATATATAATTATAAATAATTAATTATTACTATTAAACTCTTATTGTGCTTATATGTTCTTTTCTAAGAGAAAAGAAGAGGAAGTATCTTGTAGACAGAAAGATGGCTTGGATTTAGGACCCACATACTGACTGGGTGAACCTGAGAAAATCATTTAACTCTTCAATGCTCTAGGCACCTCTCCCAGGCTATAAATTGTAAAGAAGGTGCCAACCTGCATTGGTAAAGGGAGTTTCCTTATCTGGGAGTGCTCTATGCTAATGAAATTTCTTTTCCAAGAAGAATCATCTTTGTACTGTGGACAGAGGAAAAACAAAAACAAACAAAAAAACAAGATCACTGAGGAGATGATCAGGCATTTGGCTACATTAATGAGCTTGCCAGATCCAGAAAAATTAAATCATGTGAAACTGATGAATAAATTGGCAAATGTGATTGTTGAATCCTGATTGTGATTTTTGAAATATGTTTGAGAACTGAGTGTGGTGGCACATACCTATAATGCATATTTCCAAGGAGGTTTAGGCTGGTGGATTTTTTGACTTCTCAATTGCAATAAACTAAACAAATTGAGTATCCCTTTTATGTTGGGCTTTAATATGGTGAGCCCCCCAGGACTGTCAGGAAGTGAGTCCCTAGTGAGCCCCTAGTGAGCTAAGGAGAAATAAGTTGGCAGGTCTGAAAAGTGGGGCAGGTCAAATTTCCCACGCCACTAAGAGTGGGACTGGCCCATCAATAATCCCTGTCCTTCCAATTAGAGAAAGTTGGGAAAGAAAGGAAGGAAAAAGGGAGAAAAAGGAGAAGAGGATGGAAGGAGGAAGAAAAGAAAGAAAAAGAGAAAGAGGGGAAAAGAAAGAAATAGGAAGGAAGAAAAAAGAGTAAATATAAAAGTTTTACATTTGGCTTCAAATAACCAGTTTCACAAAAACAAAAAAGAAAGGCTTGGCTAGACATTGATTCCTAAGGGAAAAGATCTGAGGTGCACTATGAACTGCCAGCTCCAAATGAGTCTGCAGTAAGATATGCTTGACTGGTATTGTGTGCAGAATCCAAGGAGGTTGTAGTTCTGTGATCCTTAACTTTAGTTAAGTAGCATCTATCTGTAATATTATGGGATCTCAGAAATTGGGCATCAATGTTCCCATAGGCAAAATGAGGGGATTAGACTCTATGATCTCCTACCTCTGGAGTCCATATTTCGGGTTCCCAAGATTCCTAGCATTTATTCAATGTTCCATGGTTTCTTCCAGCTCTGATTTTCTATGATTCCTGTTATTTGTAGGCTCCTGGAGGGATTACAGGTGCTGAATTTGCATTCTAGTTTCTCCTCCCTTCCCTAAGCCTTTTTTCCTCTCCCTGCTCACACTCCTCTCCTCCCCCTCTTAAGACTTTTGAACTTCATCCAAGAATCTCAACAGGTGTTCAGCAGCTCAACTTTACCGGTGTCTTGGCAGGAAAAGGACCGAGGAGGGAAAGGGTGGAGTTGGCCCCAGGGCTACCCAGCCTGCTTGCCAGATCAAATTCAAGGTCTTCCGAGAGCTCTCCGGAGCCCTTTTAATAAGGGCAAAACAACCCTGTCTCAGCGTCTAAACTTTCATTATAGGTCCCCTCTTTGTCTCTTCTCTCTCTGAGACATAGGGCTTCATGCCTCTTTCCTCAGATTCCCCTTAAAGAGAGGCTGATTAAAGACATGTGAGAAGGGGTGGCTAACTGGTGCAGTGGATAGAGCACAGGTTTTGGAATTAGGAAGTCCTGAGTTCAACTCTTACCTCAGACACACTTTCAACTATATGACTCTGAGTAATCACTTAACTCCAATAACCTTGCAAAAAACAAAAGATGTGAGTAAATAGACTTGAAGAGTCTTCATTTATTCATGCATAAAAAGGGGTCATTAGAGTTTGTAAACCAACTTCTCATTTTACAAATAAGGATAGTGAACCTAATATTCTCAATCTAGAATGGCAGTTTGGGACTTAGAGAACTTTCATTTTTTATATGTTACTGGCCTATCTAATCAAGAAGTTCAGATAATAGCTAAAGCAATAGACCTTTATTACAGTGGACTTTAATTCATATATGGGAAGATCCAAAGCCCAGGATGCAGTGTCCAAGAATAGAGGATAAGGGGGATGTAAATATAGAGAGTTTGGGGCCAAGGATTCTAATAGGCCTTAGTCACTGAAAAGAGGATTAATCTTGGTCAAGCTGAGGCCTAAACTTCAGATTCATCAAGACAAAACAGGAGGAAGAAGAGAGATAAACAATAGTCTTAAAAAAGATTGCTCCCAGTATAATGTAGTTATTGAAATATTAGGTGAAATTGTATAGTGATAGATTGATGTGTGAAAGTTCTACTAAGCTCTCATTATTCCCACTAGTTTGTATGGGGAACATCTGAGTCCTGTGAGTTAAATGAGATTATATTTATAAATTACTTAGTATAGTACCTGGGACCCAATAGCCACTTCATGAATGAAGATGCCCTACTATACCATGAAGTACCATCTTCATTCTGATCATGGAGTTGTGGGACTGATATCATCTTGTATAGGTTGTCGGATATTAAATGACCTTTAAACACCACCTTCATGATATCACTCCTTTTTTTCCCCTGAGGCAATTGGGGTTAAGTGACTTGCCCAGGGTCACACAGCTAGGAAGTGTTTACTGTTTGAGGACAGAGTTGAACTCAGATCCTCCTGACTTCAGGGCTGGTGCTCTATTCACTGCACCATCTAGTTATCCCCTATGATATTACTCTGAAACTTTGTTGGCTTCCAATTGATCAAAGCACATAAAAATAGCTAATCTTTCTATAATCTTTAAATTTCCAAAAGGCATGACTGACAAAAATTGCCTAGTTTGAGGTCACAGTTCCTGAGGAGGTAAAAACTCCTCCCATTTTACAAATGAGGAAATTAAGGCTTGGAAATATTAAGGGACTAGCTTTTAGTTACACTGCTGATACACCATGCTGCCTTCTAAAAAAACAGGAAATGTATGAATAAAATAGCGAAATCATGAAATGCATGAGAACATGAGAGTGTAAATAATGAAGAAATTATTAGATAGAGCCTTCAATTGGTGATGTCACCATGTGGTGGCAAATGTATATCTCTCTGGGAAATGGAATCCAAAGAGTAATGCTTTTTTAGCCCCCAAAATCATGGGAAATGAAATCCTAAGGACATGTCTGCTACATGAGGAAAGAGCTTTATAGACCCCAAAGCAGTGTACACAGGTCCTTGTTCTGGGCCTATAGAGACAGTAAAATGTAAGAAATATGCTAACAAGGAGAAAGGGAGGATATTATATACACACACACACACACACACACACACACACACATATATATATATATATACATATATATAAAATATGGAACATATACATAATCTCTGGGCTATGGGGCCCAGAAAATAAGAATTCTGTGAGATTCCTGTGGACTATAGGATTAAGTAATGTTTCTATGAGGCAAAACTTGAGCTGAGCCTAAGAGGACAGGGATGATAATGTGGGTGGTTCCCATTTTAAGACAACTGAGACACCAAAGTAATAATTGAGAGTTATTTGCTTTGTAGGATGAGTTTGTATTCAGGCAGGGAATCATCCCCAAAGCATTTAAATAACTAAATTTCCCAGATATTTACTATAGAGTTTCACCTTCCACTGAAAAACAGCTTTGAGGTGTCATCTAGCTGAGGACAGAGTATGATTTGCCTTTTGGTCCCATCTATATGGGGAATAACTCAAGAATAACAACAATTCCACACCTGTTATCCAAGAGAGTTTGCCCAGAATTCCTCAAGTTCCTAGAGCCCCACTGTGCCACTAACCTTCTTTCTTCTTTCCACCAGTTTATTCTAATTCCAGGTCAAGGGCAAATGTTCAGAAACTTGGAGTATGATGGACCTAAAGGTCCATTTGTAATGGTACCAACAGTAGAATGGTGCGAAGTCAGAAAGGCTCCCAGGACAATGTAATTATTGAAATACTTGGTGAAAAAAAATAATAGCTAACATTTATGTGACACTTATTGTATGCCAGGAATTGTGCTAAGCACTTTATAATTATTATATAATTTGATTCTCACAACAATCCTTGAGGTATGTGTTATTGTTATTCTCATTTTACAAATGAGGAAACTGAGTCAGAGAGGCTAAATTATTTGCCAGAATTACACAGTTAGTTGAGGTGCTATTATTGTCCCCATTTTACAAATGGGGAATCTAAGTCAAATAGAGGTTAAATTACTTGCCCAGGATCACACAGCTAGTTAGTGTCTGAGGCTGGCTTTGAATTCAGCTTGTTCTCACTCCAGGCCCAGTGTGCCATCACTTATCTGCCCCTAGACAGTGATAAGGAAGTCATGACAGAACCTGAAAGAACAAGGTGGCAACAAAAGAAGACAAGATGACTGAGCCAGGTGGTCATGGAGACCAGTAGTGAAAGAGATGAGCAGTAAGAAGTCTAAAAAATAGGTGATTTTGGCACATGATGACAGGAGGGAATAAAGAGACTCAATCAATAGTCATTTATTAAGAATCTACTATAGCCAGATATTATGCTAGGGACTAGAATAATAATAATAAAGAAATGAAACCCTCTCTGCCTTCAAAGAGCTGGCATTCAAATAAGGGAGATAACATGTGTGAGTATATTCTCACAAACATGTATTTGCACAGAAAAAATGAATTCATGGTAATTGGGGAGGCTGGAAATAGAATCAAGGAGGGCTTTATATGGAAGGGGACATTTGAGTTGACTCTTGAAGGAAACTAGATATTCTAAGCAACAGGGATGATAAGAGTATGAATTCCAGGCTTGGGGGACAACAGATGAGAGATGGAATTTCATTTATGAAGAATAGCAAGAGGAGCAGTTGGTTCATGAAGTATAATAATAACTAATAAATATAAAAAGGTAGGTTGGGTCTGGGTTGTGAAGGATTTAAAATGACAAACAGAAGAGCTAATATTTGATCTTAGGACACCAGGGAGTCACTGGAGTTTATTGAATGGGGAATTATCATTGTCACTTCTGCAATTAAAGAAATTACTTTGGAAGCAGTGTGTAGGATGAATTGCAGTGATGAGAGACTTGAGACAGGAAGACCGATCAGGAAGCTGTTGCAATAGTCTGGGTGACAGGGGATGGGCTCACCTAGGTCTGTAAAATGGTGAGAAGGTGACCAA